>NC_090659.1:15121726-15424756 GCF_013368605.1 Nyctibius grandis | reverse complement strand
GTCCTTCTTGAACTGAGGGGCCCAGAACTGGACACAATACTCCAGATACGGCCTCACGAGGGCAGAGTAGAGGGGGAAGAGAACCTCTCTCGACCTGCTGACCACACCCCTTCTAATACACCCCAGGATGCCATTGGCCTTCTTGGCCACAAGAGCACACTGCTGGCTCATGGTCATCCTGTTGTCCACTAGGACCCCCACGTCCCTTTCCCCTACGCTGCTCTCCAACAGCTCTGCCCCCAACTTGTACTGGTACATGGGGTTGTTCTTGCCCAGATGCAGGACTCTACACTTGCCCTTATTATATTTCATTAAATTTCTCCCCGCCCAACTCTCCAGCCTGTCCAGGTCTCTCTGAATGGCTGCACAGCCTTCCGGCACATCAGCCACTCCTCCCAGTTTTGTGTCATCAGCGAACTTGCTGACAGCGCACTCTAATCCCTCATCCAAGTCATTAATGAATATATTGAATAGAACTGGTCCCAGAACCGACCCTTGCGGAACTCCGCTAGACACAGACGTCCAACTGGACTCTGTCCCGCTGACCACTACTCTCTGGCTTCTTTCCTTCAGCCAGTTCACAATCCACCTCACTACCCGATCATCCAGACCACACTTCCCCAGTTTAGCTGCGAGGATGCTGTGGGAGACCGTGTCAAACGCTTTACTGAAATCGAGATAGACCACATCCACAGCTTTACCATCATCTATCCACCGGGTAACATCCTCATAAAAGGCTATCAAGTTGGTTGAGCAAGACTTCCCGTTGGTGAAGCCATGCTGAGTGCCCCTAATGATCCCCCTATCCTTGATGTGCCTAGAGACAGCACCAAGAACAAGTTGCTCCATCACCTTTCAGGTGAGAAGAACTTGTCTTCTATTCATAGTATTCTCCATGATCAAATCAGCATTATTTTTTTAAAAGAAACATAATAAGAAAATAAAATACATAGCGTATGACATAATGTGTCAACTGACACTTCTTTTACAACAGTGAAATATTTAGAAGACTCATGAGTATCATCCCTTTCCTGGGGAGTTTCAGGCAAAATGTCATTCCAATGCAGGTGGTAATTTTGATTGCAACGAGTGACAAAAAATTCTAACTAAAATTTCCTTAGAACATTTATTTCTAAAGAGAAAGCAGTCCTAAGAAAGATATCTGTACTTACCCCTTATATACTATACTCTGTGTTCCCTCCCTTTGCTTCTACCTATCTATTAAATCCACTTTTTATTGAAATATTACATTACTAGTGGTACTTATGTTCATCCCAGAAGAAAATATTTGTCAGGATGAAGAGGCAAAGGTGAGTGCATAATGAAACTGTAAAGATTAACATGCGTGTAGTGAGCCTGCAAATAAAATAAAATTTGGAAAATTCCCACCTGTTTTTCTACTGAAATGCTTCAAAGTAATCACTAGCAATATCTGAAATAATATGTATTAACAGCAACAATGACAGCGACAAAAAGGAAATTATTTCAAGTCTGTTTGGAATCTTCACAGCTACACAGCAACTGGAACATTTTAAGAACATTTTAAAGAAAGGATTAAATCACACTTAGTTTCTTTCAACTCAACAAATCTTTTTCCAAAACCTCTCATATTGTGTTTTATAATCTTTAGTCAGCACTGCCTAGAGCTTTACTGACTGAAACAATGTGCTTTTTTTAAAAACAAAACAATAAATAAAAATGAAAACAAGTACCACATACTACACAACTCACTTTCAATGGTTCACAAATAGTACAGTTTGTAAGCAGATTACTGCTCCAATTTACTAAATACAAAGTCTTATGACAATAGAAACAGGTTGTAATAATACAGATCACCAGTATAAACGGTAAATTCAACTCACTAGCAAAGGTTCTTAATATTTGCTTAGATATTTGCTTAGTATTTGCTTTGTTTAATATTTGCCTGGATGCAATGTTAATGTTCATTATCCTGGTGAGAAGAGAAACCATTTTCTTAAAACCAAGTGTAGGATTTTCCAAGGATCCTAGTCTAATATTAAAAGAACTTGAAATATGTTTATATAAAAAATCATGACCTATAATGAAGTGAAAAAGGTCAGATTTTTCTGTTAACTATTTGGTACATATGTTAGTTTGGTTAGTCATGAAATTGGCTGACACAGAGTGAGTAACAAGTAGTATAACAGTGCTTTTTCATGTTTCCTTTCTATCGCTCAATAAACCCTTGGCTGTATTACTTACCTGCATAATTGATGTTAGCCACAGGGTATGTATCAAAAAGGATTTTCAGATTTAGTCATCTGTAAATGTCAGGCTATTAATAATTTTACAGATAACTCCATGTATTGGAAATCACCTATGATGAACATAGTATATGGAAATGAAAGGTCAACACACTTGGTGTGCCTGTGCATAGATATGCAGTCATGTGTGCATAAACGGACTATTCACTGAATATCAGAGAGAATTCTTTTATGATCTCATATTTTTAAATAAGAAATTATATTGCTCATGTTGAAGATGGAGAATACAATTTCAAGACCTCAAGGTCTCCATTAAAGAAAACTGTATCTATATAATTATTTTTGGCATGATGAAACATTTTTTAAACTTTTCTGAAAAAGTGAAATATAACAGCATTAAATTCCCTACGAATTGCAAGGCTGTAATTTTGTGTGCTCATATCTTTTATTCTTCTCTGGCGCTGACAGAGTAATCTCCTGATAATATTTTAATAGATAGATTTCCAAGCCAGATCTTAGCAAAATTCAAAATCTGCGTTGTGATTCAGACACATTTTAAACTTCTGGAGCCTTTAATTAGCTATTTATTTTTCCTGGCTATCTCTGTTCTACTTTTGTTTGCATTTCCATTATCTCAGAAAAAACAGAGGTGGTGCAAGTACACTTTTCATATTATACCAATTGTACAGTTCAAATACAGCACATTAAGCAATGTAGAAATATCAGTGAAGAAACCATAGATCTGAAAATGAAGTTTGAGAGATCTCCTACACTTGTTCTATTCAATTCCTCACCATTTTATTTGCAGTGTTTTGTTGCTGAACTCTTAAGTCTATGAACTGATATTTATACAATGAAAACAGTAAAATATTAACCCTATAACTCATACATGTGGAATGACAGGCAACAAGTAGGACATGTGGTGGCTCCTACAGGTACAGAAAAACCTCTATTACCCAGTGCATTTTTCTTGTGGTCCAGAAAAAAATTGCTGTTGGGTTAGCAAATATAAGCGGGAACTATTATGGTGGTTTGGCTGTTTTTATCTCCTGTAGTGTATTGCCCCCCACTTTGGATCATTGGTCATTTACTCCATTTCTTACATCTGCAGAGAACCCAGCCACTGCTGATGTCCTGGGCCTCTTCTGCTTAAATATTAGAGCTTTCTTTTAATGAATGTCAGTCATCTTTACTATGGCCTTAAGTTATTATATGTTAACATGAATGATTCTGTGGTATTTAAGAATAGTAGTTTCATTGGATCTTTATATATTTTATTTTCTCTTTAATTTTACTTTTATTCCATCACCACCTACAAGGGCAGGGAATTGTTCTTAACACCACTTCTGTTCTCTCCCATTGCCCCATAAAAGGGGTTTCTGTGGTCACAATCAATCATGAATTCGGGACTTGGGAGAAAAAGGACAGTAGAGAGAGAACATCTAGGACTCACTGCAAACACAAGAAATGTTAACGTTCAACACAAGCTTTGAATGAATTACTGTATTTCCTAAGGGCTGAATCTGACAGATCCAGTTTGCTAAAGGATATACAACTACAGAAGTGGTTATGTTTTAAAGCCTAACTCCTTGAATTTATCCTTGGACTTATTATCCTTGTGTTCTGTATTAAGCTTGGGAAATCTGGAGTATTTGTGAGGCATACTTAACTTCCTGGGGAAGAAAACTTTCAAGAAAAACATATTCTAAATGAGCTTCATGGAGTTTACATGTTCCCTTGAAGATATTTGGAGAAATTCAGATACTTAAGAGACATTTAGAAGTGTAAACTTCTAACTCATTTTACTCCCTCATCTAGTACCTTATCTATGTACCTATTTAGATTCCTTACCTTGAGTACTTTATAACCCTTGACATAGTTTTGTCATGATGAAAGTGATGATTCTGTACTATAATTTCACAGTATTTTTTCTTGAACGGGTTTATTTTCTCTTGCAAGTACTTGAATCCCCTAGTAAACTGAATCATAGTGTTATAATCCACCTGCTTTCTTGCCCCTTTGCACTTTATTTGCATTTGAATATCACAGTGAACTCATCCTGGAAAAACAAATAAGCATTACCTTTAGAAGTAAAAATTTTCAGCACTACTCAAGAAATTATGGTTTCTATACCATTACAAACTTGTCATGAAAGATTATGCTGCTTTTCTTTTCAATCTCGCCCCATTCTGAGGGTTCATACAACAGCTAGTCCAGGAGCAGCTGAACACAAAAAACTTAATTAAATGCACTGACTTCTCCATTTCCTTATGTTACAGTTCTAGGTGTTTAGAGAGGGCAAGGCATCCTTTCTGTGATTCTACTTTCTTGACTGATCCTGTTCTTTTCCTGCTTCCTTGGTTATCTGAAAACAGATTAAATATATTTTTCTCTCCAACTCATTTTCCTGGGCCTATAGTTTTCACCCAAATCCAAAAGTTATTGGCCCAGGTGTAAAGGTGGGAAAAAAGAGAGTGAAAGACACCAAACTCCTTTTTTTAGGGATCAAAATATTCTAGTAAGGATTCTAAATGTAATCTCTATCTTCTTCTTAAGTACTGGGAAGTGATAATGGAAACAAGGACACTTGATACCATTACAGCAGTTAGGGGCTAGCCATGATCTGTAACATGGAGTAGATGATACAGAAATATGGAAGCCAAATAGGAAAAATTAATTGTGAGTATAAGAGGAAACATATAATTTATTTGGTATGTGAAAGAAAACCAAAACCTAGCAGAAGAATGAGTAGATGGAGTGGTGACTGATTATGTAGGCTGTAAATAAATTCTGAGGTTATAGCAGTGATTGCAGTTAGTATAAAAATGGCTTAGATATGTTGCAAAGCCTACTTTAAATATCAGTACCAATTTGGCTGCGGCAGCAAGAAGCACAGCACAGGCTGCAAAACCCAGCCAAGCTGCAGGTTACAGGAATCTATGCTTTTTTTTAAAAAAATGAGGATAATGGTGGCTAGAGAGGCTGTTGAGGTTGTGGGAGGCAAGGCTAGAGACATGGACATGCATGAGACAGAACAATCAGCGTGGCAGAGCAGAGGCTGCTCTGTTTTTCCAAGCAGCACATGAAAGAGGGTACAACCCTATGATTTGACAAAAACCATTTTGCTCAGAATAGACTGTGTATGTAATCAGAATGGTTTCATTTCTGCTAATCTCTTTAAATCTCCTTTTCAACTCCATGCTAGTTTTTCATTGTCCTTTTGTGACTGAGTATGAAGTATTCACTTCGTGATAATTAGTGCAGGTTTGTAGCTTTTCGCCTCTTTAGTCAATGAAGATGTTTGCATTGTTTACTCAAATGCCTGGTGCTGACTATGTAGGAGTTGGGACCTCACAGAGACAAATGAGGCTGTTTGCTCCTTGCAGCACTACTGTTCAGTCTTCCTACAGACTTACTTAGGGGTCAGTGCAATGGTTACATATACTGTTTGCCTTCTGCAGAGTGTTTACTTTTTGCCTACAACTATTTAATTAAATATTTTCATTTTTCAATAGAAATTAGAAAATGATCCAGGAGAACATAAGGACATTAAGATAGTTAACTCAAAGCATTGTACATAGAAGTATATATTCAGGACGTAAAATATCTGAGTCCTGAACAGGCCTGTGAGCATTGAAACTTGCTATTAAACATCCATTTCAATGCTAAGTGTTGAAGACAGATTTGGCAAAGAAAGATAAAACTATACCTGTCCAGATATGACAATAAAGTGAAATAAATAAATAAGGGTAGCAAAAGCAAAGCTAAGCAACTTAACATTAAAAATACCCATGGAATTGTAAGGAATGACTTGTTCTTCTGTGCTACCTATGGCAGACAAAAATAACAAAGGATTGTAATCAATAGTTTGTTATTCTACCTGGAATATCTCCATCGGTAAGAGTCTCTGTTGATACTAAAATGTTAAGTCATTTTGTTTCCCTGTTTTTTCCAATTCATTAACCCGTATTCTTAAGCAACTTTTCAGCAGTCATCCATCTCTTTTGTTATTCACTGGTTCCACCTCTTCAGGTGGTTATTCAGAGAATTTTCCTGTAAAATAAACTAAAAGAAACCTACTAAGGTCATTGAATTAGTGTATTTTTGGAGCACTTTTCCAAAGCTTTAACTGTCATTGATAAAACCACTTTTCTTTAAGTTTACACAAAAGTACCTTAATCTGTTACCATAGCCTGAAATGTTTGTGGGATTTAAAAAAAAAATTTCTTTAAATGTTTAGAGATATTTTACACTTTGGGACATGGACAGAGAACAGTTTGTAGGGAGTTCAGCTCTAGGTTATTTCTCTTGGGTCTCTGCTTGCTCTATAGCTACCACAATTTGATGATTTCATGTGGTATTCTGTTGTTTTCTAGAGGTATTGAGTATATTCCTTTAAGTGAGTGTTACACTGTTTGGTCACAAATTCTAGCACTTTGGGCATATTTGCAAAGGGATCAGTCTCCTCCTCACACTGAGCTCCTACACCTGCCGTCTTGGGAATGCTTACAGCGTGTTAAGGAGTTAACGAACCTGGAAGACTTTGGGACTAGAGGGTACCTTTCCTCTCAAAGCCTGCTCGGGCTGAGCTTTCATTTCCAAGAGGCAGTCACAGACACAGCCAGATACTAACAGATGTACAAAGACAGGAGAACTGCGCTTTTACAGGCACTGCATGCACATAAACGGCATTTGCATAAACAAGAACAATACAAATGGCCTGATCCTGTTCTTACTTGCAGGCTAATCAAGCTTGATGCATGCTAGCAGATGTCACTCTGACATCCATCTCCATGGCAAACACTGGCATCTTTTACACAGACACCACACACTTCTGGGGCCCAGAAGAATAAACAACTGCATCCAATATACATGGAAGCAGTTCACACAAATGCTCATTCCCAATGCAACCCCTTCCCAAACAAAACAGGAAACAAAATTCTGTGCCAACCAGCCACTCAGCACGCCTTCAGGACAGGTATCACACAAGCATGCCAAGGGCACAGTGCCACCTGGGCCAACACACTCTGTACTTTAAGGGGCAAGAACCCATTCAGGCCAATGAATATGACAGGCTAAGGCCTGTGGTCTTGTTTGTACCAATGAACTCAGTACACAAAGAGACAAAATTCACACATTGGTACACCAAGGCAGCGATTCTGCCCAAGCAATGACACCTGGCACATAAAAGGAGTGCTTAGCACTGCTGACAAAAGCACCAGGCTTCTCCATAACATGCAGGGACCCTTATCCTCATTCTCCACTGAATGTGACAGGCATAAGGACAGAACCTCACCACTCAGGAATATAACTTTTAGATTTTATTTACTAAATGTGATTTGTATAGCAGGGAGTTAACAATTCCTGTTCTGCTTCCTCTCACCACCCACCTTACTCCATTGAAGGCTTCCACTTCCCATTGATGCAGGGGAACAGAACACTCACTTGTGCTGGGCAAGGTGTCCAGTCCTGTCTGGCAGCATGGTATTTACACACAGTGATTCTACCTCAACCTCAGCATTCTACACCATGTTGAATGTCCATAGATGTGTTCTCCCATAAAGGGCTATCGTTTTCACTTTTTACTGCTTCCCAATTTAGATGATTTACAAAAGCTGCCAATGGCCTCACTGATCATAACAGGTCAGGCAAACCTATTTTCCACTTTCTCTGTATTCAAAGCTAATTAGCTGTTGTTACTTGGATTACTATCACCTTCTGGGCTCCAACTCCAAATATGAAAGGATATAAAACTGTTAAGAGTTCATCTGTGCTTCTTTATTGTTTTTCTGTTCATACCTAAATCCTTAAACCAGGGTAGACTACATCTGTAGTCCAGAGCTTTTGGATATGCTTCCCATACAAAAGTTACCTGCTTATGGCTTGCTTCGCCAAAAGATACCAAAATACTGAGTTAGAACTGGCCAGATGTAGCCAAGACCTCACTTATCTGAGCAATACTTTTGGGTATGCTTTGTTCTGTGATGAATGGCTGACCAAATTCATTGCCATTTGTAGTAAAATGCCTAGGTTTGTGGATGAAAGGAGAGCAGTAGATGTAATTTACCTCAGCTTTTGTAGTAAGGCTTTAGATCCCATCTCCCCCAATGCTCTTGTATCCAAGGTGGGATGTTATGATCTGGATGGATGAACAGCTAGATGAGTTGGGATGGATGGTTGGGTTTAGAGTAGTCATTAATGGGCAATACTCTATCCAGAGAAGATTAGTAAGTGCAAGGGTCTGTGCTTGGACTTCTCCTGCCTAACATTTTCAGGTAGTGGAGCACACTCTCACTGAACTTGGAAATGTTGCCAAAATGAGAGGACCATTAGATACGACTGAAGGCAGGGCTTACATCCAGAGGGATCTAGATGGCTGTAGGAAAGGGCTGACAGGAACCTCATGAAATTCAATGGCACATGCATATTTCTACACCTAGAAGGAGGAACCCCTGGCAACCCTATATTCTGGGAACTGACAATCTGGGAAGCAGCTTTGCAGAAAAGGCCCTCAATGTCTCGGTCAACAGCAAGCGGAGCATGAGCCAGCAGCTGCCCTGGCAGCAAAGATGGCCAGCAGTGTCCTGGGCTGCTATTTAACATGGGCACAACTGGTAAATCATGAGAAGGGATTATTCCTCTTTAATTGACACTGGTTTGACTACATCTAGACACTGTGTCCAGTTTTGGATCCCCAGTACAGAAAGACATTGATGATGTGGAACAAGGTCCACAGAGGATCACCAAGCTGGTTGGGGGCTGAAGTACTTGCCCTGTGAGGAGGGGCTGAGGGACTGGTGTTTTTTCAGCCTCAAGAAGAAACAGCTGCAGGAGAGACTTAGTGGCTACCTACCTGTACCTTTGAGGAGTTCATTGAGAAGATGGAGCCAGTGGTGCATAGAGGTAGAGACACAAGCATAAACTGAACCAAGAGAGGATATAAAGAGGAAAGTTTTCAGCATGAGGGAAAGCCCAGAGAATCTGTACAGGCTCCATCTTTGGAGGCTTTCAAGATCCAACTGGACAAAGTCCTGGACTGATCCCATACCCAACATTGCTTAGAGCAGGATATCTGACTAGAGGTTTCTAGAGGTTTCTTCCTGGCTTAATTATTCTGGTTTTACAGCATTTTTTTACCCAAAGGTAGTATTTTTATTTTTAAAAAGATAATTACAGGAAAAAGTCCTATACTGAAGGATTTTTTTCTTGCAATGATATTAATTCAAGAATGTAAATAGATTATCTTTTTCTTTAAGTTAGTGGGATGGCATGTTCTTACAAATAAAATATGAATTTTTCTTGGCTATGTGCAAACTAGGGAGTTTTGGATTGATACCAATTGTAAACTTATGTAGAATAACAATGCAAAATTAAAAACCATCCTGCCACAGTACAGCACACCTGTAAGTAACTGTAGTAAGAATGTTTGCATAATACATAAATCACACAAATTCTTCTCAGAATTAATTTAGCCTCTTCTGTCCATCTCAGTGTGATACGGGCAGAACTGATGAAATGCAAAGATACATGTTCTGAGAAAACACACGAAAAAGTGAAGTTTCATATGCAAGGAGTGTATTTCAGCACTTTTGTCAGCATATGGTTGAAGATGAAATTGAGAGGTCTGAATTATATGTCTGTTTTGCTGCCACAGACAACTGTGTCCTTAGTTGCAGTGAAGGACAGCATTCACTTGCAGGGAAGAGAAGATGGAACACTCTTCGTTATGAATTGTGAATGGGCATGGTTTAAGGGCTTAAAAAATCTGTTTCACTGGAGGCTCATGTGTCCTCATATCATCATCTGTTACAGTGCTACCATGTCCTGGACTAACATCTCTTGAGACTGCTGGACTTTCACTAAGGCAGAGAAGAAACCTACCACTGCCAGATTTCCAGCCACTTTCAGACTAGGAAATCAGGATTCTGCATTAGAAACCTCATTTATTTCAATTCACTCCTGAGTCTTCTTGCTGATTTTTATTCTTTCATACTTTCTTCCATGTTGCATACATGTATAGAAGACACTCTTGTAAGAGGCCATCCTGCAAAGACAGTCTCAGTCAAATAATTCTTAAGTCTCATGTCTTCTCTGTCTTCTCTGAGGCTAGCTCTCCATATGTAAGTATGCTGCTTCCTAGCTCCTCAAAGGATCACCACTGAGGCTGGCTTAGTTGTTGCAGAGTTGACAAAAAGACAAAGTCTGCTGTCACAAATAAACTAGTTCTCCTCAAAGCAGAAGGAAGGAAGGAAGGAAAATCAAAAAGAAATTAATCATCTTCTTTTGTCTTTTGTTGTTCACAAGGTTTGGCGGGTTTTTGTGGGTTTTTTTAAATCATGGTTTTGTTCCAGACTGTTCCTAAATCTGATATCCTTTTACCTTCCAAAGCAATCTAGCAAATGCTTATTCTCTTATTTTATTCTATCACTGAACTAATAGTGATAGTATATGAATTTCTTCTTTTTTTGCAGCTCTTGATATCTAAACCCGCCCTTCAATGACTATTCACTTCTTAGGTTCTCAATCTCGGTTGAAATCTCTATGGAAAACTACTTTTTCAAATCTCACTCAAATTTGCCCTATTGTTAGACACTCACTTTATTTCTATAATTACTTCATTTAACTTGAAAGCCATTCCATATAAGCTGTTATGAAGGATGAAAATCAAAGCAGTATTATGTTAGAAAAAATGAACAACAGTAAAGAATGAAGGAGAATTTTCTCCAAAATTTAAGGGCATAAATGTTGCTCTTTTAGAGCAGAGTTTTCTCCTCAGTTTATGCTTACAGCTCTATTTCAAAACTTCACAGGTTTAGAGAGGTCTGAATAGAGGAGATATGCTCAAAAAATAATACTTGCATATTAAATAACTCTTAACAGAAACTGGGATGTATTATTCCATTTGTGGATGAACTGTGTTTCTTTGATTATCTATTTTCAGTAGCATGTTTTTCATGCACTTCTAACAGTGTTCTTTTCCATTTCTCCTTGTAATGTTTTTACATATTTCCTACAAGCACACACAGGGTGTTTTTTGGACAGTATCCATCAGCAGATTCATCATTCATCAACAGTTGAAATGCCAGAAAGTTCACACACTTTTAAATATTTTATTTCCTCTTCCCTAGCCTGTTGCAGTCACCCATAAGCTCTTACTTGATAAGAAATGTCTTAATGTATTCAAAGATAACCCACTTTTAGATATCAGATAAATGTTGATACCATCTCTTTGACGAAAAACAGTTTTAAAATACAAATTAAACAATTGTTTTCTGCGTTATAGAAACCAGGCTCTTTCCCAGTCATCATTTTTAAATTATACTACTGTCTGGCATTGTACCAGTAGCTGCAAAAAGAAAATGGATTTGTTCAAATTTAGTTTGATGTGATTGCTTTTACGATTTTACTGTTTTATTTTAAGAGCCTACTTCAGTGAGATACACATGCAACAGATCTGCTAAAATACTAACCTAAAAATTCAAAGTATTGATTTTTTTTTGAAATCTTATAGTGTAGACTCTTCCACAACCTCGAGGAGAGGATCTCTGTAAAGGCCTTTAAAATTGTCAGAGTGGTATGCTCAGGAAGTCACTGCAGGCTAGAAATACTCTGCACACAGAGAAAGACAGATGCAGCCACTACCTCGTATAGCCTCAGTGCTTCCTGTAAAGATAATAAAATTCCCATTAAGACCTGTCTTTCCTGCTAAACTGATAGTGTTTCTTTGCAAAGATTTGTATTCTGGGTTCATGTAAAACAGAGAGGATATCACTCTTAAGAGACTAGAAAAAAATATCTTGTAGTTAAATCACACATGCTTATAATCTTCATTATTTCTGTCATTAACAGCAATCTTGTTCCCATGATTTCAAAACTTATAATAGTAACAGTTTCTTGAATTTAAGTGCATGTCATACTATGAGAGTCTTCCAAAATACATAACTGCAATACTTCTGCTAGACTGTATGAAAAATGGGTGAGCAACCATTTTGTTTGTCATCTATTTTGGAAGAAGAAAATCTGAAGTTTGAAATGCTGTTCTACACTTTCATAAGTAAAGATATGCTTTTAATTTTTACAGTACTGCCGTGATCATTGCTGTAATGTCTAAGCTGACAGTTTAATTTCTTTTCGAAGTTTTAAGAAATTCCATTATCTTGTTGTGTCCTGGTTTGACCTAAACCAGGCCAACTTTCTGGTCTGTGATTTTTACTTTCAGGGGATCACGAGGGTCTCGCCCCTGCTCTCCCTTTTCTCTTTTCCTTCCCCTTCTGGGGGAAGGTTAATAAAGAGCATCTGCCACTGGTTTAATAGCCAGCCCAGCTTTAAACCATGACATGTTGCCATGCTTCTGCACTTATAACTTCAAATTTAAATGCAAGGAAAGCAATCCAACTTCTCTAGTAATGACTGAATATCATTGTATGAAATTTCAGTAGAATTAAAAAATATTTTTTAAATATTTCTTAACATCCCAGTCAGGAAAAGGAAAAAGTAGAAAAATACCCATTGCTTTTAGACAGAGCTCTTTTAGTTTATGTGAAGGTAGCACTGACCATAAGTCAGCTACTTGATATTGAACAGGGCTTTTATAAATGGCACTTAAAAGGATTTTGCCCTCAGGCTTATACATTTAGTCAAATAATCTCACTGAGGGATCTGCTACAGCATTCTTGTAGAACTGCCAGTAGCTGTTAACACAGCAATCTTGACCTCATAA
The DNA here is from genome assembly GCF_013368605.1 of Nyctibius grandis. NCBI lineage: Eukaryota > Metazoa > Chordata > Aves > Nyctibiiformes > Nyctibiidae > Nyctibius > Nyctibius grandis. The sequence continues at coordinate 15,411,811 of NC_090659.1, read as the reverse complement.
GTATTTCCTTCAAAATTAAAGAACGATGTCCAAACATCAGTGGATGAGTCACATCACCACCACTTCTTCACTTGTGTGATGCTGTTAAGCACTACCTGAGTTGTACCATTGGAGAAACATGCTTTTGAGAACAAATTTATGTCAGACTTCACTAAGTACAGCACCGCTTCACTGAATGCAATCAATGAAAATTTTGGTTTGGAAACAAACACGAGTCCATGGAGTTGAAGTGTGAAGGGGGTATGTGTGTGTAAGCACTCCAACTTGGGAGTCTCCAGCTGAGTCAATTGCAAGGTTTTACAGAGGTTTTCAGGGACTCACAGCTCCTCCAGAATGCAGCAGTTACGTTTCAAAATCTAACTGCATATGTTTTGCTCAGAAGTGTTAAAGAAATGTCTTCACCCTAAATTTCCCAAAGCAGAGTCTCAGACATCAATTTCCAGGAAAATAAATAATCTAATTGAATAGTGCGGCGGTAAGGGCAGCTCGAGCTGGGTGCCTCCGGGGAGGGACCCAGAACAAAGAAATCCCTGGGCATTTATACCCTTAAAACCTGTGCACCTGCTCTTCACACGCTGTTCACACCTCTTGGTCCAATGGTAATTAGCAGTCTAGGGTCCTTTTGTTTTTTATTGGATTCTTGGTCTTTCAAGCGAACTGTGAAACATCTTATTTGCAAGACTTACAGCTTCTGCTGAGTTACAGCTTCTTCTGACAGCTGTAGCCTACTGATCTTCCAGTTCACACTGATCTCAGGGCCTTCCTTCATGTGTCCAAGGAACAGTTCAAGATAGGTTCAAAAGTTCACAACAGTTGCAGCCCAGGCCTTCAGCAACTTTAACTATTAATGCTAAGCAAGACTATTCAGACAAGAGAATACAGTTAAAAGAATTCAATTAACTAAAATTATTCTACAACAAAAGCACACAATGACTTACAGGCAGAACCAGGAATAAACTCCAGTTCTTGATTTACAGCCCCTTGCTTATTCCACTGTCATTCACTATTCCTTCATGAAAACACCATATAGGCCCATAGCTCTGGCAACAAGTTGTGTTACGTTTTGTTGGTCTTCTGTACTTTCAATTATAAATCAGCATCATTAGCCTAATTTTTAATATATTTTGGGGGGATCTCTAGTCTTTACTGTCCTTTCTGACATATTCTTGAATATGGTATTACTTGAAGAAATGTGTGTCAAAGAAATAACAAAATGTAGTACTTATATATTCTTTTCACAATAGATCAGTTTTCTGACCGGGATTCTCAGTAGCAAGAAGGGACCAGATAAGACATATATCTGTCAAAGAATAAAGATTCTCCCAGAGCATTCAGATGAGTAAGAACGTTACTGAAGAGCTGACTTGCAAAATATTAATTTTGTTCACTTCACTACAGATTCTACAGACCTCCACTCAGCTAGCTGAAAAAGAAAAGGGATTCTTCTGTCATGCATTTTATAAAAAAGAGAGGACTACGTGGACTTGCTATTACACAGTGCCTGTTACACAGTGCTATTACATAGTACACGTTTACATAGTGTATCCATGTCTAGTTTGAGCAGAGAGTGCATTTAACTCTCATATAAACTAAATAGATTAATTAATGTGTGGGGGCGGTTTGTTTAAGATTAGATCACTACTAGCAAAGGACAAGTTTTAGTACCAGATGCTGTTGCTTTGAGCAATACAGACAAAAATAAGCACACATTTTGCCAAACAGAATAAGCAAGCAGACAGGACTTTTGGATTAATAGAATTTTCAAATTACAAAATTTTAATGTAAGTCAAAATGTTTTAAAATAAAGGAAGTTAATTGATTTTAAATCTAAGTCATTCTGCTTTTAACGTAAAGGTTAATTTGGGGTTTACATCTGAAAGTATTATTTTGTCATGCTGCTATTTATGGTTTTGTAATTATATTTTCCTGGTGTTGCTTTGCTTCTTAGGAAGTCTCCCTACTCTTGCACATAAGGAAGAAAGCAAATTAACCTTGTAAAGTGAAAAAGGAATAGCGATGACTCATATCTTCTAAACGCACAAGGTAAGAAGCAGAATTTCTTTTCCAGTCTTAGAGTCTTTCCAAGTTACTATTACAAGGTAGAACTTATAATGAATAAGAAGCGATATATTGTGTGGTTTTATTTCTTTTACAACATTCATTAAATACTTAAAGTGAGATATGAATCAGAATAATGGGTGGAATCTCCAGTATGTTGCAGTTTTGTTTTCTCATGCCTTTATTATAAATACAGAATGTGTAATAGATGCATATAAAAGAGAGGCTGAATAATAAAACAAAGCTAACATTTAAGGAAGAAGTTATCCTCTTTTATGATGAGTTTTGTGCTACTTCGTAGTTTTTGTTTTGGTTTGGTTTTACATTCCTGTTACACCTTGCTAGAGTTTTTTGATCCTCCTTATGCTCAAAATATGGAAAATACACATTATTTTTTCACAGAGTTATGAAGGCAAAAATACGCTCATGCAGTGTTAGACTTCAGCTTCAATGCAAACACTTTTTTCTGTTACAGAGGTAGAAATGAAATAACTGCCTATGAAATTATATGCACTTAGTTATCTAAACTGCTTATTCTGAACATATTTTTAAAAAATATGGATTATATTTTCTGCATTCAGAATACAGTTTCCAATAGGTCACCTTGCATAACTCTGTTCCCTCATGCTTTAGTGCTCTCTTATCCCTTTCAGCTCCTTGAAGCAGAATATTTATTGATTTTGAATTAATTACCAAACAACCAGAAGGCTCAATGGATGATTTGAGATGTAAACATTATGACCTGAAATTTTTAACCATGTTATTCACATTGCAGCCTAGCTTCTGGTATCCTGTCTCACACTGAATAACATGTTACCTCACACATGATCCTAATGACTTCAGGATGACCATTTCCAAAAAGCTCCTAAGCCTACAAGAATGAGATCAGTATCTTGCTGTTTAAAATAAGCTCTCCATATTTCTATATGAGAATATAAGCAGTTTCTCAGTCATACTAAAAAGATAAAGACACAAAAAAGACAAGGAACTTTCAGTATATATGTAGCATAGCACTGCATATAAATATTTGACAGCTGCATTGACTCTCAGGGATTGACAAACTGTCTTTCAAAAGCAAATTTTTTCTTCCTGAAACAGTTCATTTTTTTCTGCCCCTCCTAGTTATAGAGAGGAAGCTCATCAGAAACCTTTCTTCTGATTAATAAAGAGAGAAGGGGATTCAGGGAGAGATGGACAAACAACCCTGACAGGCCGACGAGTTCCTGTATTGCCCATTGATGTGGTGCCCAACACCATGTGCATTCCTCAGCAAGAAACTGAGTAAAAACAGTTTATCTGAACAATGATACCTGCTTTCTGAGAAAAGCACTTGTAGATAACATCAGAAGAGTTCTGTCATGTTAAAAGTTGAGAGTTATCATTGCTGATAACCCGTTTATCCCAATTTCCAGGTTATACTACTTCTAGATTTTTCAGGTTTGGACTGAAATTACTTTTTAAAGGAAACCAGTGCAGACAATAAAAACAGTATACATGATGGCAAATAGGAAAACAAACTATCAGTGTAATATTTGTCCACTTTTCAAAAGGAGAAGAAAGTAATTAAACTGTTATCCTATTTAATGACTTCCATTTGACATCTTCTGACACTCAAGGGACAAAGGCAGCATTTGATACAATTTACTTATGGGAAACACCTCACTAAATTGAATTCAATGAAGTGAATTGTAACTTCTGCAACTTGATGAATTTGACCTTAAATATTAATGTTTATAAGAATGAGATTTACACACGAGGGACAAAACAAGACAAGGTGCCATTAAGGTGACTTAAAATAAACACAACATGGAACTATTTAGAAATTACTTCTCTATTATTTTCTGTCTGCCACGTTATCAGCAATTAAAGACTATTACTTGTCTCTAATAACTTCCCCCTTTATAAGGACTGGGGGGACAGAAAGTATGCCTGCCTGATCAATGTCAAGTCTTCTGAAGTCTGGGGCTCTTTTATGTGATTACTTAATCTTCATTTCCTTCTCTTCTGTAACAGGATAATAGGTACTTGTCAGCTATTTTTCCATGCATCACTAGGCTTGAATAAAGATATACCTTGCCTGTCATAGGGACTTAAATGTGGACATCACATTTTCCTCAGTTAAAAACTACCCTCTAGTAAGAAGAGGTGGGAAAAAATCCACAAGAAAATGAGAGTGAAATAACTTTAACAGGGACCACAGGACTTCTTTTCCTCCCGCCTCAGACACATGCTTTCCACCATCAAGGCTGCTGGCGCACAGGCCTTTACATTGCTAATTTGACTAATGGTGTTCATCCAGGAAAATGAAACAGGACAGTAGACCCCAGTATTTAGCTATTACTGTTTGTGCAACTGTATTTTGGGGGATTTCATGTTTCGCTTAAAAAGATCATCAGGCAGTTTTTATCACTCTACATTAAAATCAAACATCCATTAATTAAGACAGCACAGGCTGCTTGCAAAAGAAATAGTTTTTGTATTTGTAAGAACAAAACCTTACTCCTGGAGCTGCAAGTCTGTCTTGATAAGGGATATTTCAGCTGTACAGCACTTCTTTCTGTTTCAGTGGGCTTTGGTTGCAAAGGATTTAGAAACATTTCATCTCTTCAAGAGATGCATAATTCTTCTGAAAGAAATTATTCTCAACATAAATAAGGCTTCCAAGTGCCTGAAACATCTTTTAATTTTTAACTATGTCAAGTGCTTCTCTCAACAACATTTAAAAAACACATTGGAAAATCTGATTTTTGTTCTCTGTTACTTTCCCTTCATGTACTCACAAGTTTATGTTATATAGTCGGTCACAAGAGCACTGCCTGAAAGTGAAGTAACTGTAATTTTTTACAGTGGAGATTTACATTTATGCACCCAATTGTGAAACTACTTGTCATTCCTTAATATTGCCTTTTAAATTTTATCTGAAGTTAAAGAAATCTGCTTAAATAAAGATGCCCATTTTTGCACATAGTAGGAAGGGGTCACAAATTTTTTAGTCACCATGAATAGATTTTATATTCTAACACACATCTGAGATATTGCCTTGGAATTTTGTTAGTCAAATGGCTTCTGTTCAGGATTGGCTCACCTCACTGACCTGGACAGGGACTCTCTTACAGCAGTTCACATGTAATCTAGTTTAATGCAGAAGCTCCCAATTGGAAGTTATAGAAGTTTTATCTGAATAAAAATGGAAGTTTAGGAATTTTTAACAATTTTCAGCTTACCAGATAGGAATGCCAAAGTCTGCGTATTCAAAACATGCATGCAATGAAGACACCCTCCAGAACCAGGGCTATATTTTTACATAATGTTGCCTTGCCAGTTGTTTGTCCTTAGCTTACAAGATTGCATGGAAGAGCAGATTCAGAAGGTAAAACACAAAAGAAGGTGAATTCAAAATTTTTTAAAGCTATAAATAAATACTGACAATGAGCATGTGCTGTTATTAACTGCTGTAGCATAAAATATAACTTCTAAACTATGAAACTATTTTGAGACTTAAAAAATGGTAATAAATTCAGAAATGCAAACCACTGAACAGCTGCAATAGAAGATACTAGAAGGGAAGAAAGAAGAAATTACTTTATTTTGACAAGAAAAATAAAACTATGAGAAGTGGTCTGGACCCATCATTACAAGTTAAGTAAACATCAATTACAGTATTTTACACTTATTATTCTAATCCAAGCACTTTTGAAGTGCTTTCAATCTGTATAAAGAAACAAGGAAAAAAGAGACCAAATGAGACCAAGCTTGAGAACCTGCAAGACACTGGAATTGACTTAATTTTTGTTGTTGTCGTTGTTTTGCTAATTTAGTCACATAAATTACACAAAAGACAAAAATTGATGTTTGTTAATTCTTAATAAAGTTGTTTAAAATCTGAGCTGTTAAGAAACACTTTATTTTAGACACAGGACAGGGAGATTTGAAACAAACATCAGTTCAACGTACCACCACTCAATTCTAGACACTTTGCAACATCAAGTAGTACCAAGGAAACTAGATTACTCTGTAGCTCTTGAGGTTAGGAGCATGAGTTTCCACATCCCATGTGCTTTGATAGTTTACTGCTGTTGCCTCTGAGCTGCTCAGAGTGGGCCTGCTCTACGAAAGAAATCTCCCCATCATTTTTGAGTTGGCTAATGACTTCTGTGTTTAATCATCTCTCACATATAACACAGCAAGACAGAACAACGCTTAAAGAAAGTTAAACTGGCAGAAGATACTACTGAGGAGCTTCGCGTTTCTGACTTTATTTGCTACACACCACCCAGCCCACACATGTACAGAAGATCCAGAGCCATTCTAATTAGAGGAGCATCACACTGGCATAGATTTTAGATAAGATGCTAAGTACAGCCCTGACCATTCTCTGGCCAGTAACAATCCACAAACAGCTCCACAAATCAGAGGACAAATGTGTCCGATTATTTATTTGCTTAGATTTCTTTCTTTCTTTTTTTTTTTTTTTTTCAAAAACAGTGCATGAGCAGGCTGCTGCATACTGAAAGGCATCTCATAATGCCCAAGCATCCGGGGCACAAAGATGCACACAGGCAGCTGGCATTGATGAATGCATTCTCATTCCATAGTAATGTTTCCTTAGAAGGTTTATCATACAGAATTATTATACTAGCTTAAACTTTGATTCAACAAGCCTTACATAAAGCGAACAGCTTAACTTGCTAGGATAGGAATCTCTCCTACATTAAAAAGACTATGTAAGTATTCTTAATCCCAGGTGAAACTATGCCACATTTGATTTCTTGTTTTAGGCTGCATGAACAGGGACAAAGTCAATTTAGATTTAGATATCTTGAAATGCCAGCCAGAAGACATCAATGAAGAACCTGGCCTGTTGGAGTGCATCCCAGGTCTGCTCCCTCTGCCTGTGTGAACAGGAGCTGCTGCCGTTGGTAAAACTCTGACAAGATAAACTGGAGGCTTTCAAGCAAAACTACCACAAAGTACCAAGCTCCCCAATGCAGATGTCAAAAGGATTAAGTCACATTCCTGTAGTTTAACACAGAATCGGATTTTCTCCTTGCAGCCAGTGCAAAATTTAACTAAAGTAAAACTCTTACAGTTTGCCTGAGTGTGATGTAGTCACTGGTGCAAGCATAGAGCATGTCAAACTCTCTCAATTTGCATAGCAATTAGTAGACAAGGACAAGCTGTAAAACCTAAGATGGACAAATCTGATATGAAAACAAATTTCATGCTGAAGGTTCTCAGGTGTTTTCAGCAGCACTGCCAAATGAGAAACATGATTTGAGAGATATCTGAGCCTAATTAACCATTGTTTTCCAGCAACTCTACTCTGGCAAAAAAAGAAGAATTTTGACTGTAGTAGCTGCTGCAATGTAAGCCTAGGCAAGACCAGTATTTTTACAATGCACTTATCCCTTATAATTCAAAGAGAAACCTGCTAAAACCACACATTTGCCCTTCAATGATACCTCCTAGGCTTGTCACACTCCTTACATTGTGCAGAGCATGCCAGGCAGGAAAATCACACAGTGCCCAAGGGCAAGGGAGTGTAGTGATCCTGACTGTGAGACCATTACACACTGAGGAGTTAGTGATTCACAGCATGGTTAACGTGAGCTGGTCCAAGCCCGTGCTGTGCTGCACAGACAGGACAGCCTGGCCTTGAGGCTGCATTGTGCTGTGCATATCCCTCGGGCACAGGATAAACTTTGCCAGTTGATTGTAACGAAGAAGGCTGCAGGCAGCTCCCACTCAGTACCAGCAGGTAAATTACCTATGTATGTGTCCTTGCCTGCATCGAGAGCTGCAGTAACAAATTTCCATGGGAACATTCTTTTGTTGGATCCTAGAAATAATGAATAGAGTTGTTTACCTTGTGAGAAAATCCCGTAGGAGCTCACAGGAGCAAACTAGGGAGGGCCTTCCAGTGATCGGGTCTGCACTGCCTGCTACGCCCTGACGGGAGGCTCCTCCAATGCTGCACAGCTCAGGGCTCCCAGCATCTGAAGGGACATAATATTATCTACACTATTTTTGTTAGGTCTAATAAATAGCATTTAAAATGATCCTTCACAAAGTCTGAGTGCTTTTCTTAATGGGATCATAACAAACTAAGTCAACCAAATAGGTGTTTAAATTCTGTTTACATTCCTTTCCTCTGATCTTGAGGCACAGTTGATCTGAGCAAAATGTTTGCTTTCCCTTCTATGCTATGCAGAGAAAAGGATGTTAGGACTGAGATGGTTTGCAAAGAAACTTGTGTTCGAAACAGACATGCATTTCCACATGAACAATGCTAGCTAAACTGCTATTTAAAATGCATGAATGCTGTGATGTCCTGAGACTTTGCAAAAAACAAGACTGTTCATCACATGTAACTGTCATGGCAAGCCACGCTTTTAACTAGAGAAGTGTTATTGCTAATCAGAACAGAAAAAAGGAGCCCTTTAATGCACATTACTACCCTATCATTCAGTGAGAGATTTTCTTTCTGAAAATCTGTGTGATAGAACATTACATAAAAATAACCTGTGAATACCAAAACAGCAAAATGCTCAATATTGTGTAATTTTTACTTAGAGAGTCATCACAGCATTCTGTTGGGGTGCCTTGGAAAGATCGGTTTTCTGTTTAAGTGCTTAGGTACTCAGAATTGTGGGGGTAAATACAATGAAGGAGTCCAGCCAAAAATCCTACAATGAATGAATCATTTCCTACAGATTCCCTAGGGTCCTGTCCACTGCAAATTAAATCCTTAAGAACAGAGCCAAAATCATCATGTTAAAGTCTCTCACAGGCCTGACGGAGTGCTGTGTGTCAAATGAAAAAAAAAGTCCTTAATATTTTCCTCAAAATTCTACAGATTTTTTTCAGCCAGGTAAATATTACAGCAAAGGACAACATTATTTTTTTTTAATATCTTTACTTGCTTCCGCTTTATAGATATATTTCTCTCCCGACTTGAAGCCTGCTCCTGTAGTCAAGCATCAAATACGACATTCTCGTTGTACTAAAGTTAATAGAAGCTTTGGTATTCACCTTATAAAAAGGTAAGTGTTCAGAATAAAAAAATTGCCAGTAGTTTGCAGTATTTGATATTGCATTTACTGTTCCATTGCATTTGCACTATATGAAAGACAACTTCAGACAAATACAAGCTCAGTTATTTGAAATATACCTCACCTTTAACAAAAAATGAAAATGACTACTTAAGGAATGCATAAAACAGGCTTCATAACATATAACCAGGAAATCAAAAAAAAAAAAATTATTTGTAGAAAGAGTTGTGGGTATTCGAGTTTAAATTCTGTATCAGTGTAACTGCATCATTCATTGTCATTAGATTACACGGTATTCCAGGCATTGCAGGTAGCAGGAATGCAGACAAAAATACGACAATCAATGTTATTTTCAAATAAATGTGAACTAGATACAAACAATTTGATTAAAATTATTCCCCATGAGCCATACTATTATTATCCTGAGATAAAACATCCTGAAACAGGTTAATAAACATAAACATTTATCTAAAGTAATTTTATTCTCTGTTTTTGAAAGTATAATAAAAAATTCAGTAACAAACATTTTATTTATTTTCAAGAACATAAACTGAAGGGAAAAAAAAACCAAGCATTTTCCAGTATTGAGACTGGAAGGTACTGATATAATGAAAGAAACTAGTTAGAGATGGGAAGATATGTTTCCTGATTTCAGCAAGGAAAATTCACGGGAGATAGGGTTTAGTAAATTAAAGAGAATTAAGAAGGCAAAGAAGCAACAAAATAATTAGAAATTGGATTGAAATACATACAAATAAAAATTAACAAAGTGCTTTTATGACATACTTAAAACTTCATATATTTCTAAAAGGGCTGAAAATACACAGAACATAAGGCATATTACGCTATGAATACTGTATATCAACAGAGGATGAATAAGCGGACAATATTTCTAACCATGTTTAACTAAAATCTGCAAATGGTTACTGATGTCCTTCAAAAGATTCTCTTTGACATTACTTACAACTGAATGAGGTCCTTAAAGTGATAAAACAGACAGTAATCTAAGCAGAGAACAAAAAGTGATAGCTTTTGGAATGATGCTTTGCAGCTCCTTGACTACTCTCCTTTCCTGAGGAACATATAGGTCTAAGAACAAAAAGTGTTTTGCTTTTTTCACCAAAGAATATTGACAAATTTATGTTAGTTCAATTCATGAACAAATTAATGAAAATAAAAGCAACTTCACAGAAACTACCCCATTCCAACTGTCCAACTACTAAAAATCTGTATTATACCTGGGCATTTTGAAGTATCAGTATTACAATACAAGTGATTGGAGTTCTTGGTAAAGTAAGACAAGACCTTTTATCCAACGTATAATTTAAATTGTCATAGGAGGGAGGAGAATGCTGCTGTGCTCTTTGAGCCTGATGTGTGTAAGGAGCAAAAGCATTGTGAATACTTCCTTAAATTGTTTAGTCAAAGGATTAAAGTTAGTTATATAAATAAAGACCTTATGCAGTTGGGATTTTACTTTGAACATTTTATCAGAGAATCAAAGGTCTGCAGAAGGCAGTATCCTCATTTTTACAAGCAGAGAGGCAAGATACAGTGATACAAACTTAGTCACAGTCACACAGCAATTCAAGGACATCACCAAGACGAGCCCTAGTCCTTCTATTTCCCCAAGACACATCACCAGACCACACTGCTTTTTAAGGACAGTTGAAGATAGAACTTACAGAAAATAGTGACAAGTGCACTGATGGATAAGGTGCCTTAGAATCTGTCCACAGGTTGCATTTATTAATAAATATTGACTCTGTAATCATTGAACAATAGTTATTTATGAAGTATCTTATTTGTCTGTTCAGTAAGTGAAGGACAAGAATGTGGAAAAGGGGCAAATTTATTTGAAAATATAGCTTGCTTTGCAACACAACTGTTCTTAAGATGTCACTAAGAAAGCTGGAGTTTAAAAAAGCAGCTGTGCTGGGCAAGTCTGGCCAGCTACTTACCTGGAGGGGAAAAAAGAAAACCCAAAAAAGCACTTTTCTTCCTCCTCTCTTTGCCCTTGGCAATACATCAGCATGTAAGTGAAATCTGCTATAAACTACAAGTGAAAAAAACCCCAACAAACCAAGTGGAAAAAAAAAACACCAGAAAGAAATGGGAGGGGAAAGATGGCTGTGCAAGCCATTAATGTCTGCATTAAGAGGTCTAAACTGGCAACCTCAATGTATGTCACACAAGCGTTTTCTGATTTGGCACTCAACAGGAGAGTTTGAGTTGATGGAAAGTACTGATCAGGAAGCTTCTCATCAGTGAGATGCCAAATTAACTCAGGGAAAAGAAGAAACTACTCAGAAGTTAGTGTGAGGTATAGTACGAGAGAGAACAGCTAGGGGCTAACAAATCTGTCAAAAAAGAAAAGACAAGTGGCAGAAGTGAAAAAGTTCATGGATCTGCAGCTGAAAGCAAACCCAAATGAAATTATAGTGCTAACGCCCAGCAGAACAAGGTGACACAAAGGCCAAACACAAATTTTTGCTTTTAGTCATGTCATTAGAGCCAAGAAACAGATGGGAAAGCCCCCCTACTGGGGCTTCTTCTCAAGAAAAAACTCTCCTAGAATCATAGAATGTCCTGAGTTGGAAGGGAGCCACAAGGATCATCAAGTCCAACTCCTGTCCCAACACAGGACAACCCCAGAACTCACACCCTGTCTCTGAGGGCATTGTCCAATTGCTTCTTGAATGCTGTCAGGCTTGCCGCTGTGAGGGGAAGCGATGGCCGGGCGGGACTGAGACAGTTAACATCACCCTTGCTTCTTCTCATGGAATGATGGACCCCATCCTTAAGTGCACAAACTCCATTACACCTAGTATCCCCTAGAGGCTGGAGAAATGGATTGAAATGGCTCCAAAGTAACTTACAGGCAGATACCTGGGTATGAGGAAAAAGTCCCATCTATTAGGCCATTCACTAATCTATCCTTTTTAAGCTATTGCATTTTAAGTAAATAGTTAAACATAAATTGTGGTGGGGAGAAATAGATGTAGAAAGAAAATACGTAAGAGTTAGGTTTCTGCTCACCTTTGATGACAAAGCATCCCTTTTCAAATTCCTAATCTAAAATACCAGGTATACAAGAGAAAGACTGACAGTAACTTGTTGCAGAAATACCCAAAAACAAAATGGCAAAGACATCCTTTCTCGGTGCAGGCATTGTGGTTTCAAGTCCTCACCTTCATACAGTTCCTTTCAGTATCTTGTTGAGGGAAAAAGGGAACTAATGATAGACATCGAGCTAAGAATTTATTGGCAACCTATTTAAAATCTTCACAATAAATATAATTTAACTGGACTAATAATTATCATTAAAATGTAATAGTTTAAATGAATACAAGAAAGGGTAACTAACAATATCTTTAAAATGTTTATACAAGAAAATTTAGAGAAACTTACCCCTTTCCTCTGATGTTATGCCTACCCTTCCCAAGCCCCTCTGAGTGTCAGAATGAGAGTTTGGGGGTGCCTAGTGAGTCATCAGTGTCCCCAGGTCTCACTGGGACAGTTACAATGGTGGTATTGAGGTGTCTTCCTCCTCAGTCCTGGGGTCCAGCTGGATTCCTCTTTATATATTTCCTTTGTACATTTTCACTTTTATACTTTTCCTAGGATATCCTCAGTCTGGAGGGTAACCTCCCATGAAAAAAAGAAAACAAACATAAGAAAAGATTTTATATATATATATACATATATATATATATATATATATTCCACTTGGTGAAAGTATGAGGGGGAATAAGAATTGCTTTTAGAAGAGTTAGAACTCAGAGCTGGAAATCAACCTGTGTATGGAAAGTATAAGCATCCACTACAGGAAAGTGTGAAATCTACTGCAAATTCAGAAATGTGCACACACACAAAATATTATTGAATGCAAGAACTTTCTTTTCCTTCTTTCTGACACATCAAACACTATTACACTCACTACCTTAATAAACCCTATTGATCTTGTTTATCCTTTTCCCTAATTATGCCCTTTCTGCCTTTCTCTTCTCCCTGAAGTTTCCACCATTCTGTCTTTCCACTGAGTCTCCTCCTACAGTAGGACATATACAATCCCTTTCTGTGCCTATGCACACCATTACATTTTCAACTTGCCAGCTAATTTCAACCTTTCTGAATGATAAAGTTTTGTTATGTTTCTACAAAGGCTGTGAAAACAAGCAGCAGATAGGGGAAGGAGGGCACACTGTACATGGTGCTGAATAACAAGCTCAAGCATTATTAGAGTCCAGAGAATCACCAAGAAAAGTGACATTACCAGTAGCTCAACCGCAGGGAAGGCTTTATTCAGAGCTCACACACTTTGGAACAACAAAGGCAATAAAACTTCATTCACCCTGGTGATGTGAATTACTCCTTTCACCTTATTTCTTTCTGGGAAGTAAGGAGAGACTAAAATATAGCCTTATGTGTTCAGAAACCTATAATGGTCTTATCTTGCTCCACACATATTTTAGTGAGCTGAATTTTGCATTCTCTTTGCCTGCATTTCCTTTATATAGCACTAAACCCCCCACCCTGAAAACCATGAAATTACCAATTTCAAATTGCAGTAAGAATCATTCAAGTTTTTACCATGACTATTATCACTGGAATATTTTTCAAGAGACTAAGTCTGTATTGTACCATTGTCTTCTTTCCTTTGAAACCATGGTCACTGAAATTAAATATCAGAATTTTAATATCTCATACAATCTGTGACAGGTGCTTTATTACCTCAACCTTTTCAATATTCTGTATGTTGATTGCCCTGCCTTTCCCTTCCATACAGTTTACAGCCTCACTAAACTGTGGGAAGAAAGGTATTGGCCAGCAATCAAACCCACAAAACATTGCAGCTGAAAGGGAAAAGGTCACTATTTTCAAAATCCACTGTCCTATTTTATGTATTTCAGGAGTTTTAATAACCTCAGAAAGAATCCTTGTTGTTATGTTATTTTAAGAATGAGTAACTAGCTATCGAATGATTTCTTAAAAGATGGACAGTAATGAACTGAGTATACTTCATTCATTTTTCAGTTCAAAAATAGAAACAGTTGAAAAGTTCCTTTTCCATTCTTCATCAAAATAATACTGTTTTTCACCCAAGACACAGATTTTTGTTTTCAAACATTTATCATAAAAGCAAAGAAAATGAAAGGCTGGTTTCTCAAAACTGCAAAACCAGGAGATAGCACCCCTAATCCCATCTCTCCATCCCTTTTTCTGTAATAGCATGTAGATTGGATCAGTTTACCAAGTGTATGGGAGATCCAAGTTTCAACTCTGTCATCTGTTTGAGAAGACAACAGAACGTCCTCTTCCAAGAGGGCATACTCTGATTTCAGAGCATGGGACAATCTCAGTCCCCATTTATCGCAGCTTTCAAGTATTTAAATACTCAATAAGTCAAAACCAAAAAGTCACCAAGACGCCTTGTGGAGATGCGGTGTTAGAGACATGTCACGGAAGTGATCCTTGTCCATACCTCAGTAAATACCTAAATTTTATGCAAAATAGCTTAAATAAGACTGAGATCATTCATCCCACTGAGAAATAACTTACAAGCCTGTAACAATCCTCCTTTTCCACTTCACTGAAGAACTTTGCTGATCTGCAGATTGCCTGAAACTGAAAAAATATTCTGGAAAAGGATTGCTATGTGTCAGTTCTCTACCTGCATTTCTTCCTAGCTCTGACTGAGGGGCACTGCAGAGGCAGGATCAGGGATGGGGGGGAACACTACCCTCGTTGCAGATTGGGCAGTGGAACAGCACACACAATGGTCAGCATCACCTGCCCTTCAGGGATGTCCCTCAGTTTGTTCTTCCCATCCTTTTCTCCCCCTCCTTCCTCTGCAGCCCAAAGCGAATAGCACAGTCAAATCTTGGAGTCGCTAGGTGTTTGGAGGGCAATTTATTTATTAAAAGGAAAGAAACAGCCAGATTCACAATGGACATCTGAATAGCTACAGGAAGACTCTTGGAAAAATACTACATTAAGTTTACTGAAGGTTTAGCCAATGAAAGCAAGAGAAATGTTACATTTCTGCATAATGGCAAAACATAAAAAGTAATTAATTCTTCTTTAAATCTCTTTTTCTTCATTAGTTGAAAGGCTAAAAATTATCTAGAGTGCTTGCATCTTCTGACAACTTTCTCATAAAATGGTTATTGCTTCAAAGTTGAGTCCCATATCGTGGCAAACTGCATTTTTGAAACAGCAAAGAATTGAGTTTGCATTTTCTTTACCCATTTTTCAGTTACTCACAAAGGCAAGCATAGTGTTGGTCAAGAAACACAGGTTCAGCATAACAATAAACTGAAACAAATTGTTCTCTATTATCCAAAATCTTTGCGCAGCTACAGTCCAGCTACAGTTAATAGTACTGATCAACCACAAACACTAAAATAAACATCAAGAAAGTCTGAATTCATCCATGCTTAACCCCCCCTGACTTGGGATGACAGTTTTTAGCACAGAACAGATGCTGCTTCTCTACGTAGCAGCATGAACTATCCTACAAGTATAGCCATCTCTCATAAATCTCATTTATGAGAAAAAAAAATAATGTTCCTTAAATACCTGAATCACTCTGGATAATTTAATGTGGTTATAATGTTTTTTTCCTAATTTCTACCTTACCATCTTTAAAAATAGTGTACTACAGTTAATACCTTTGGAATTTTCAGTGTTTTTTTCTTACAGACTGTAAAATATTCTGACTTAAGAATCTGTTTCATATAATTAAATTAAAAAAATCTCAAACTCTCAATATGAGACTGTGGGGTACTGGACTTGTCCGGACTTGTTGGTGCCAAATGTAGAACTCACAGTGAGTCAGTAGGGAGCAAAGGGGTTTGACTTGAGCAATGTGCTTATCTTGCAAGTGACTTGAGCAGCGTGCTTATCTTGCAAAGCAAACATACAGGTTGCAGTCCAATGCTCAAATCAGCTGAGTGACACCTGGGGTGAGGCAGAGGCCTCACAGCCTGATGTTGCTTCAGTAAACCCACAAAGATATCTCATACATCTGTACCAAATTCCCCTCCCCATGCTGAACTGTCAGAACTTTTCAGAATGAACAACTCTTGCTAAGAGCCAATCAGCACATGATATTTGACTTAGGCTCACCTCACCAAAAGCATAAATCTCGCATTTGGAATCCTCCATTTTGAGGATAAGAACTCCTACTACAGGACAGGCCTGGACCTCTCTCTCCTTCCCAAGCAGGAATGCCTCTTTGATAAGGTTTGTGCCTCCAACGATGTCAGATGTTACCCGGGAAAATATCATTAGTAAAAGCCCTGAACTGTTAGCTAGAGCTTAATTTTGTAGTAAGTGCATTTATCAACAGCAATCCCAAAATTGTTGTATCTGTCACTTTAATAAATCACCTGTTTCAACTTTGCGAAGCTGCTTCAATGAAAGTCCTTGAGAGGGCTCTGACAGGCAAACGTTGATTCTGATGAGTGGCTGCACCCACAACCCTTTAGACATAAACCGTTGACCAAGTCTGGGACTAGGACTGGATCCAGCTGCACCTAGACTCCTCTCTGAGAAGGAGCTTAGAAAGCAAAGGTGTCCTTTCTGAACCTCGTGACTCAATGGGAGGGACTCCCCCACCCCAGCTATGCATCAGACTCATACCCATAATGTGACACTAAAATATATTCTTGTATAAGCTAAGTAGGCAGGAACTTGCATACAAGCCCTGGGCCTGGGCAAGACTTTCCTTGTTTGATCACTGCTACCAGTGGTCAAATACTGAATTACTCTACATATCTTTAATAAATTGTGTTGTTGATACTTCCCATTAAATAATGAATTATCATCTGTTTCACTCCATAGTGATTGCCTTACAGAGTTCTTCAGAGTAGTCACATTAGCAGCTACAAAATGCAGCACGTTATAGAGATACCCCAGGAACCTGTGATATGCTGCAGAAGGTCACAGCTGTATCCATGAGATGCTGCACTTGCAGTTCATCCGTCTGCCAGGTAAGAAGAGCTTATCAGATTGTGTATGGAGCTGTATTGTTTTCAGAAGCCAAGCAAAACTAGGACTACATGAGCATATATTACTGTGTCCCACAATCCCTATTTTTTTTAATATAAACATGGTTTAAAGTATCTTTTCAATATTCTCAGGGCATATCTAACTACTGGGTACAGTATATAGCTTTTGTTACTCTTGATTATTCATGTGAATGATATGAAAAATGCATAAATCAATTTTCCTGGAGAAAGTTAGCCACCAGAATTAGCTAAGAGGAATGCACGTTGGGTAGACCAGCCTGCCCAAGAGCACAAGTGGCAGCTAGTTTTGTTGTGGGAGCTGTGGAGCTCTTCCAGATTGTTCTTTTAGGAAATGTATGAACACTAAAAAAAAAAAACAAACAAACCCAGAAGAAAAACAAGTGGTATTTTCTTCACAGATTATGCCTGCCAAACACAAAGCAAGTAATGCTTGAACAAAAGTGACATTTATGTACACTAAATGTTTACGAAGTTCTTAATGTGTTCCTTGTGTAATTATCTCTCAGCATTGAATTCTGACATGCAGAAGAAGGGAAGGCAGAAACAGCTGTTCACTTTATAGCCAACTGTCATTTTTGCCTCTATATTTCAATATTTTTATGTATGTATATACACATGCACACATATACATACACAGAAATGCATGTATTTATACACTTGCAGATAGATACTGATAACTGGCTAGGAGAGTGAGCCTTCCCTTTGCTTCACAGTCTGACAGTAAATACTAGAGCTGATACTCCTGGTGCACAGCTGGCTTTCATTGGTTAACAAAATTAAGTACTGGAGACAGTTAAGTTTACATAGAGATACTTTCTTCAGAAAAAAACAGGGTAAACCTTTGTTCTTTATTTTTTTTTTAAATCTATATACTTAATAAACCACATCTGCTGTCTTACAGAGTTTTATATCCTCTTGCAGACCACTCAGGAAACAGAAAGCTGAATTCAGCCGTTTTACTCGCACTGACAATCCATTTCTCTGCATAACATTAATCACTGTGAGAACATTTCATTAATCACTGTGGGGAAGGGTATCAGACATGATCTACAGAAATTTGGAATATTAAACTAGATCAAGCAAATAAATCTTAATTTAAGAATGATAAACTTACTCATGATTCACTCCTTGTAAAAATGTACTGACTGGATTTATCAGTTTACTCTGGCCACTTAGCACTGCTGAAAAAACATGAAATACTTAAGATATTTATACCCTGGTTGCAGCTGTCCAGCGGAGAGCCAGTCTGCTCTTTCAGCTCATAAACCGATCCAGATGTAAAGCTGAAAGGAACAAAGGAACCTCTGGCTGTTAGCTGCCTTCCCCTTTCCCATACCACATACAGAGGACATCCAGGAGAAAAAAGAAAAGGGGACCGACCATGACTTTCCCTATTAAAATCCTCTATCTATATAAAGGAAAAGAGTTATACTCAAATAATATAAGATGCTATTGTATCTGTAAGATAACAGACAAATATATAAAACAAATAAACGTAACAGATCTGAGAAAAAGATAGTTATATCAAGTACGTTAATTTAGAGAAGTTTCTCTGATCTATGTTATCTGGTATTAATTATCACATTTTAAAGTACTGTAGGTTTGTCTTGTATGTTTGCAAAGCCTGACATAGGAATGTGTTGACAGATCCATACCAGCAGTTTCAATCAAAGCTCTAAAATAATATTGCATCACTATTTGAAGGTCAGGAGTGGCTGCAAATAAATGCCCTCTTTTTAGATAGAGCCTACTTGAATAATTTTCTGGTAATTCAAACTCCCAATCAAATCAAAGCTTCATTTTAAATTCCTGGGCCTTTCTTACCAAGTTCTAAGGGATAATTTTGGTGTTCTTCCTAAGTCAAAATACTGAGTTGATAGTTAAAGTCCTAGTATTGTCCACATTAATATTAGAACAATATTTGTAGTACTTTCCAGACAACAAACAATTATTGTAAACAAAACGAAACACCTCTCCAAATTCAAACAAACAAAAAGAAAATGTGAGGGCACTAGGTAATAACAAAATGCAGTGAGCAGAAAAGGGGCTTTGAAAGAGAAGAGATATAAAAGGTAGTGATAAAGACAGGGTTCATCTACAGTCAAGTTTAATATCTCTTTATCAATCAGCAGCATTTCTAATATGCTTAGTTAGACATGCTTTAAACTAATATTGCTGTTTCACAGAAATTTCTTGTTTGGCATCTGTTTCTAACGGTCATCGAGTAAAATTTTCTAAAAGGAAAACTGAACATATTTATTCATAAATAGATATATTCCAAAACAGCTTTAATGACATTTAACCACCCACTTATGTGCAGTCACCCATAACAAGTATATTGTTTCTATATACTGTAATTATAGTACAAGATAAAGGTCTCATATGTACAACTAACCACTTAGTAAATTATATGCTTTGTTGATAATTACAGACATTGCTGAAATCACAAAATGAAAATCTTTTTCTAAGTTTCCTAATAACATTCCCTGTAGGCAGTTCCCCTATTATACATGAGTTCTATAGAAGCCTTAAGAAATTGTCATAATGCAGAAATATTTGTTTGAATAGTTCCTGCTGCCAGCAGCAAACTATAATTTATCACACTCTGGGATACACAGGCTGTCATTAATTCAACTTGCATCCATAAGTGCTTATTTATTCCATTCTGCAGTCACATGGCACAGATTTGGTCTGAAGAGCATCAGTAGCATCTTGGAGGATTTACAGTTGACTGAAAGAAAGTTGTTCCAACTTTTTTGTCTATAAATCACTTCTGCACAGGTTTCAAAACCATTGCTCAGTTATCAGTGGTGAAGGATATGGAAATATTTTTTTTTCATCCATCTCTGCCAGTACCAATGTCCTGGTTTGGCCTAAACCAGGCCGATTTTCCTTTCAGTGATTTTTACTTTCAGCTAAGTCTCCTCTAAGTAACTGCAGGAGATTTTAATGGGAGATTTGTCTTGCTTCAGAAAGCTTCAGATCATAAGGACCACTGCAAAGATAAAACAAAGCAGTGGCGTAGCAAGAGGGAACCGCTTTGAGGTACGAACTGGACTTAACAACAAATATCGCTTTGAAGAGAGCTGATGTTGTTAAATACAATCTGGTTTTGCCTGCGGTTTTTGTACCTGTCAGTCCATCTGAAACTGCACCGACTGATATGGTCCTATGTCATCTAAGTATATTAAAGTATCTGAAAACTTTGCAATGCCTTTATAGATATGTAAGTAGTAAGTTTTATGAATACAGATAAGATGTACAGACTACATTCCTTACTTTTGCTGTCCAAATAAATGGCTAAAGTGACTGCAGCTTTTTCTGTGTTGTGCTTAGAAAACTTTTGTACAGCTCGTATCACTTAAATGTCTATAGACGCTCTCCCATCACCCTAGCAGAAAAATCTCAAGAGTTTATTAACCTGTACAAGTTTGACATTTAGGAATGAAACAGAAATGTTAATTGGGCTTTTGATTTGTTTCAAATACTTCCTTACTATAGTGGTATTTAGAACCCCTGTAACATCCACAGGCTGGGTAGCTGTGAATTGATGGTTCCTGCTCTGAAGATCTTGAAGTCCTGGTTTTAAGTTCTTCAGACACAAAAAGGACATTAATTTACATCAGTAAAGGGTTAACACATTAATGTATTGGTTTTGTTATTTCCTACGGATGCTATGACTGTCCAAGATCTGATTCTGAAAATACAGTGCGCTGTATTTTTCTTGGCAACACCTTACCTCAAGATTTTTTAATTGCTTCCAGAAATAATCAATGGAACAGCTGGCAAATTTTAATTTTTGCAGTACTGTTCTATTTGATCTCAAGGCAGTCAAGCTCTGCATGATGTTCATGCTCTTCTCCTGAAAGAAATACTGAAATAAGTTCAAAGCTCCAAGCAGGGAAAAAAAAAAATAGATACAGAAATCTTTTTTGAAGGGTTCACAAATTAAAGCAAAGACCACATTTTCATTTCCAAAATGCAGGGGGAGGCCACAAGGGATAAAAACATTGCATTATTTCCTAATTTTACTTAAAATGAAGCTAGGTTGAAGAACATAATATTCACAACATTCAAGCTTCCCTTTTCTGGATTTTTTTTTTCCTTTAGAAGAGTTCATTCAGTAAGAACATGGGGTCTCCTGTCATGTCCATCTCAGAAGTACTTACCTTTTTCCCTTGAATCAAAAAGAAAGAAGGAATGATGTATTTTTTCTCAGTTCCTCTCTATTACTGAGAGTTTTCTTTTCTCCTCCCACATATATGCAAGTCATTAAAAAAAATCATTCAACAGTTCTAGTCTTGATGATGAGCTCTTTTTGTGCCTCTAATCACCTTACGCATTCTATTATCTGCCTGATGGGAGAGTAAAAGAACTACTTTTCAGGCAGGTGAAGGCTACCATTTCACTTCTGTACAAAGAATAAGGGTGAAATTCCTATGTCTTGAAGATGTCAATCAGTCCTTCCATCTTAAAATAATCTGAAAATCTACTTATCCAAAGAGAACTGACAAAAGAGATGACCTGCCTAGAAGATAAATTTTTAAACACTTGTTATTTTAAGAGTATATAATTAAAAAAACCTCAAAATTAACATGACTGTGCTTCCCAATGAATGTCTACATAAGGGCTTCTTAAAGGAAACATGGTATCAAACATAATATTAAAAAGTGAGGAAAAAAAATAAAAGGGAAAATATTTTAAGAACTAAGATGCACAAAACAATGTAATGCACTGTTCCAGTGGCTTTAGCACAAGATTCATTATAATTGATATTTTTCTTAGAACTTCAATTCCCTGAAGTCACATGGTAATATAAGAATTTTAGATTTCATTGTTTTCTATTCCTCTGGACTGCAAAGAAAACATTAAAACCATAGGCTGAAAAACAGAAGGTAGATACAAAGAACCTACAATTAATCATTAAAAAGTAATATCTATCTTATCTGATTTGAAGATTTTTTTTTTGGAGGACTGATGCGTGAGTTTGAATGCTGAGTGTTGGCAACTCGGGATTACTGACAAATTAATATTCAAGGTTGGTTAACATGCATTCTCACAAACATGTAATGCTATATTATAGCTATACTAACTGTTCATTGTTTATTGTGAACTGAGCCGTCTGAGCTCCAAAAACTGAAACATTATTTGAGGAACTACTTGAAGATCTTTTCAACCTTGTTAAAACATTCTCAGAAATATAAATTCTGGATATTTCACAAGTGACTAGCTTGTATGTGTGCAAAAATATGGAATTTTGAGGCAAGAAAAAAAGTAGTAGTTTAGCAAATATCTTTCTTCAGTGAACCTAAGTATTAGTTTACAGCCCCACTAACTTCCTCCAACTACTGTCAGTGTGAATGATCGAAAACAAGCAGTATAAAAAGTCCCCCTCTCTCTCTATAATCTAAATATAGGAGACACCCGTATACAAAGACACATTCACATATGTCCTTCAAAATCATTACACATCTCCATTTTGCTGCAAGGCTTTGAATAAACATGGTAAAACTAAAAATCTAGTGGTTCAGTAATAGCTTGTCAAAGAAAAAGTGTAACTGTGGGTAAAATGTTAATACCTCTCTTCCCTTCTCTTTAATGTTGAATAAATTATTCATATGTCATTTATTAGCTAACTGTGCACATTTTATGCTTTTTTAATATTAATAATTACTTTATGCAACTTGAAGTATTTACACTGGATTTGTATTATTTCTTTCCACGGTGACAGTTTAAACACTCTATCATATAAAATACAGTGATTACTATTGCCTTGTCTGAGAGAAGGTTGTAAAAACATGTCTCATTAATTTTATGAGGTCATCTAATTGATGTAGGAGAGTAGCAGAGATTTCAGCTTGCAGCTGGAAAGCAAGCAGCTCTCTGTGGGTGCGTGGAGCTCAAGCAACTGCAGGCAGCCTCCATCCCCTGGGAGGAATCTAACAACTGCAGTATGCACTGGCCGAGGTGGGGCATGTCACACCTGGTCCTTTCTTTGACGTTGCTGCTTTTTTTTGCATGCACTCATAAACATTAACTGCAGCGCACAAGGAAAAATAAAAGCACATATATCTCAGTGCAAGTCTGTCAATAACTTTCATTGAACTAGAAGTGATTGTATACGAATAGATCAGTTCTACCTTGTGTCACTACCAGAAAGGCTATACAAACACAGCATGGAGATAGGAAAATTTGCATCAAGGTACGAACAGAATTATCCCACACTGGCATTTTTAAACTTGTATTATAGAAGACTTCTATGTCTCTTACTTACCTGTTTTCATTGGTGAGAAATCAAGTCAATGAGCACTTATTGAAATAAAATTCTCCATATGTGAACTACATATTGTTCTAAGTGAAATGAACTATATCAAAATGACATTATCTTATCTGTATTTCCTCTACAAGTTTCAATCACTGGGGAACATAACACTGCACATAAAATGCATATGAACAGACAAATTCCTGTTATAATAACCTTCTGTTAAACAAAACTCTTGAATAATCATTTTTGTCACATGATCGTTGCTGTTCAGACTTTGAGTCTCCAGTCAAATGGATCAGACACAATGCAATCCTTCGTCTTGGTAATGTGTTAAAGAAACGGGACTTCCCATGTTGATAAGAAAGACTTTTTTCCTACACTCTCATTAGTTTTGGGCAGTAATTCTTGCATCACATGACATGATTATGCATTGTTTTTCCTGTTATGTTAAGCAAAGTGTCAAAAAAATATAAGGGCAATTAAATGAATCAAAATAATAGTGCAAAATGAAGCATTTTAAAGCTTTCTTATTATGATAACATCATCAAATTACGTGATTTAATAAAAACATCTAAGCAAAACTTTTCATTTGTAAAAAGCTACCATCAGAACTCGTGATCAGTACAAAACCAACCAGTTTTTTCTCTATTGACATTTTTCTAAGAATATTTAACTTCGTAACTTTCTTGTGAGAAAAAGTATTTGAAATTAAAGCCAGGTAGCATTAGAGAAGTTTCCAAAGATGCTTATTTGTTAACATCACCATGAAAGAGGAAAAAGAAAAAAAAACAATAATATGTTCTTCCATGTAATAATGTTACTTACAGCTGCACCACATACAAAAAGGATGACAGACAACCCTACTGGTCCTCTTCAAACATTTATTGTTTAAGTAGATGTGGTCTCCACTTTCTGAAAAAGAAAACTATATTTGTAATTGTATTTGCATCATGCTACAAAACAACGTGGAATATTTAAAACTAGGAGAAATTTTGGTAATGACATAGCTAAAGGATCAGCAAGAACCTGAGAGCAAACACTTTCCACACTAGCAGTCCAAGCCTATTTTCAGTGCACAATGCCAATATTTCTAATAACCTCAGTGACAGGCCAGTCAAGAAGTATATTTCAAAAGTGAACATAACCCAGAATTTTTCATCTCCATCACCTTGCACAGCATTACTGGATTTCCCTGTACTCCATAGCTAGTGTAATATGGGTAAATACTTCCTGTCAACAGAATTATTATAGTGATTAATACCAATGCCAAAATTCCAGCTGTTTCTAAAGTGATCAGTATAAGCGGCTGACATTTCCAGAGTCCATGCACTTGATAGTTGATTGCATTTTTATGAGCATCTTATATGCTTAATGTTACACTAGAAAAATACAAGAAGCTCTCAAAATATCTTTATTCCTCCTCCAAGTGACATTCATATAGCACTATAAGAAAACTCATAAAAGAAGACTTGGAAATATGCTCAAAGCTCTTAAAATGAGTAGGACAAGAGCCAGAACTATTTAGTTATTTTTAAAATTTTTTATTAAAAACAAAATTAAATGTAAAGGTATCAAAAGGACCAGTCAAGTTTTTACTGTTACACACATGCTGACTCACTGAATCAAAGTCATAGTACCCCTCTTTCTTTTCAGCTAAATTCTGAAAGTACAATACACCACCTCTTCACATACCTTGTACTTTTCATAGTTTTGAAATCAGTGAGGACTAGAAAAACAGATAAACATTAAAATGTGTATGGGGAAGTTTCATTCATAGTCAGAAATCAATTTCTTCCTGCACAAAATGGACTTACCAAGTGAAAAGGGTAGAGATTAAGATGATACTGCTGGCTAGGCAGTGCCCACATACTGGAAATTCTCAAGTTTCAGGGAATATGGAGGGTACGATAGGCTGGATCATTATCACAAAGATGCATTTCTCTGTTCTTATGCATGCAGTTCTAGGCACTACTCAAAACCAGAATGAATAGCTCTAGAGAACAGTAATGCAGTCAGAAGCATTGCGTTTCCTGAAGATCACTGTCTATATTAGCAAACTCTGTTTCAGAAGTAGGGCATAAGAGTTCAGTAAAGCAGCTCAACGTGTTTGTTCTCAGAGGCAGTATTTCATAATCTTTCTTATTAAAATGTTGTGTAATAATTCCACTTTTTTTATTTCTTCTTTAGGAAATAGCCAACATGTTAAGCTATAGAAGTGTTAAGGGGAGTAAATAAGATGCAGAACCAAAGCTAATGATACCAATAGCAGTGTTTCTGTAATTTAAAGAACACCATGATAGAATCATAGAATGGTGTGGGTTGGAAGGGACCTTTAAAGGCCATCTAGTCCAACGCCCCTGCAGTGAGCAGGGACATCTTCAACTAGATCAGGTTGCTCAGAGCCCCGTTCAACCTGATCTTGAATGTTGCCAGGGATGGGGCATCTACCAGCTCTCTGGGCAACCTGTTCCAGTGTTTTACCACCCTCATCGTAAAAAATTTCTTCCTGATATCTAGTATAAATCTACCTTCTTTTAGTTTAAAACCATTACCCCTTCTCCTATCTCTACAGGCCCTACTAAAAAGTTTGTCCCCATCTTTCTTGTAAGTCCCCCTTAAGTACTGAAAGGCCACAATACTGTCTCCCCAGAGCCTTCTCTTCTCCAGGCTGAACAACCCCAGATCTCTCTCGGCCTTTCTTTCATAGGACACATGTTCTATCCCTTTGATCATTTTTGTGGCCCTCCTCTGGACCCACTCCAACAGGTCGATGTCTTTCTTGTGCTGAGGACTTCAGGGATGGACACAATACTCCAGGTGGGGTCTCATGAGAGTGGAGTAGAGGGGCAGAATCACCTCCGTTGGCCTGCTGGCCACACTTCTGATGCAGCCCAGGATACAGTTGGCCTTCTGGGCTGCAAGCACGCATTGCCTGCTCATGTTGAGCTTTTCATCTACCAGTATCCCCAAGTCCTTCTCTGCAGGGCTGCTCTTAATCCCTTCATCCCCCAGCCTGTATTGGTACCGGAGGTTGCCCCGACCCATGCACAGGGCCTTGCACTTGGCCCTGTTGAGCCTCATGAAGTTCACATGGGCCCGCTTCTCGAGCTTGTCCAGGACCCTCTGGATGGCATCCAGTCCCTCAGGTGTGTCAACTCACCACTCAGTTTAGCGTCATCCGCAAACTTGCTGAGGGTGGCCTTGATCCCTCTATGTCATTGATGAAGATATTAAACTGCGCTCGTCCCAATATTGTCCCCTGAGGGACACTACTTGTCGCCAGTCTTCGTCTGGATGTTGAGCCATTGACCACTACCCTCTGGATGCAACCATCCAACAAATTTCTCATCCAGTCCACCCATCAAATTCATATGTCTCCAATTTAGAGAGAAGGATGTTGTGGAGAACTGTGTCAAAGGCCTTACAGAACTCCAGATAGATGACGTGTAGCTCTTTCCTTGTCCACTGATGCAGTCACTCCATCATAGAAAGCCACTAGGTTGGTCAGGCAAGACTTGCCCTTGGTGAAGTCATGCTGGCTGTCTTAAACCACCTCCCTGTCCTTCATGTGTCTTAGCATAGCTTCTAGGAGGATCTGTTCCATGATGTTCCCAGGCACAGAGGTGAGGCTGGCAGGTTGGTAGTTCCCAGGGACCTCCTTTCTACCCTTTCAAAAAATGAATGCAATCTTCCCCTTTTTCCAGTCATCAGGGACTTCACCTGACCTCCATGACTTTTCAGATATCATGGAGAGTGGTAACTACATCAGCCAATTTCCTCAGGGCTCTGGGGTGCATCTCGTCAGGTCCCATAGGCTTATCTATGTTCAGGTTCCTCAGGTGGTCATGAACCTGATCTTCTCCTATAGTGGGAGGGACTTTGGTCCCCCAGTCCCTGCCTTGCAATCCATCCACTCAAGAATTGTGGGAAGAGAGGTTGCCAGTGAAGACTGAGGCAAAACAGTTGTTGACTACATCAGCCTTTTCCTCATCCATTGTTACCAGTTTGCCAGTCTTGCTCATCAGTGGGGATACACTTTCTTTGACCTTTGTTTTCTGGCAGACATACCTGTAGAAACCCTTCTTCTTATTCTTCATGTCCTTTGCCAAGTTCAGCTCTAACTGCATGTGGCCTTCCTGACCCCATCCTTACACAACCAGGCAGCATCCCTATACTCTTCCCAGGATCCTTACCCCTGCTTCCACTGCCTGTGCATTTCCTTCTTGCCCTTTAGTTTGACCAGCAGGTCTTGACTCATCCATGCTGGTCTCATGCCTTCCTTGCCTGTTTTCTTACACCTGGGGATCGAGAGCTCTTTTGCTCTATGGAAAGCGTCCTTAAAGATCTGCCAGCTCTATTCTGCTCCCTTGTCTCTGAGGGCAGTTTCCTAGGGGGTCCCACTGACTAACTCCTTGAGCAGCTGGTAGCGTGCTTTCCTAAAATTCTGAGTCCTCACTTTACTCTTTGTCTGACCCCTATCCCTCAGGACTGAAAACTCCACCAGCGTGTGATCACTGCAGCCCAGGCTGCCTCCAATCTTGATGGCACTGATGATCTCACTTGCGTTGGTGACCATCAGGTCCAGTATCACATCCCCTCTGGTAGGGCTGTCTATTACCTGGCTTAAGAAGTTATCCTCAATGCACTCCAGGAGTCTCCTGGATTGCCTACAGTTCACCCTGCTACTTTTCCAGTGGTTGTCAGGGTGGTTGAAGTCCCCCAGCAGGACGAGAGCCTCCAAGCACGATGCCTCTGGTAGCTGGAGTAAGAAGACTTCATCAACAGGCTCCCCTTGATCGGGTAGCCTGTAGTAGACACCAGTCACAAGCTTCCCTTTGTTGCCTGTTGTGCGAAGAGACAGCTCTTCACACCCTATCCATTTCTTGATGTAGAGGGCAACATTTCTCCCCCTTCTTCCTCATCTGTCCCTTCTGAACAGCTTCTAGCCATCGATAGCTGTAATCCAGTCATGGGATTCATCCCACCAAGTTTCAGTAATGGTAACCAGGTCATAGCTTTCTAGCAGCATGGCAGCTTCCAGCTTCTCCTGTTTGTTGCCCATGCTGCGTGCATTGGTGTAGAGGCACTTCACATGGGCTGTCAGCCATGTCACCTTCTTAGAGGAACACCCCTTAATTCCTTTGAGGTATTTCACTGGTGTTTCCCTGTCTGCCCTTATTACCTCAGGAGACCCTGGCTTATCTTCGTAAGACTTCAGTTGTGCTCCAGTATAACCAGCACATTTCAGAGCAACAGGCTGAGGGCCTGCACCTCGCCAGCACCCCATCCCTCTAACCTTGGCATGTCATCCCACAACTTGTCACGGGTAAGCCTGACATTATCCTTCTCCCCCTTCAAGTCTAGTTTAAAGCTCTGTCAATGACCCCACTAGCTCACGAGCAAAGACTTTCTTCCCCCTTTGAGAAAGATGAATCCCATCTGACGCCAGCAAGTCTGGTGCCGTGTAGGCCATCCCATTACTGAAAAATCCTGTGGCAGTGACACTAGCCACAGAGCCATGCATTAATACACTGGGTATGTCTGTTTCTTCCACTGTCACTGCCTGCAACTGGAAAGAGGGAGGAAAAAAATAACCTATGCTCCAGATTCCCCTACCAACCATCCTAAGGCCCTGAAGTCTCTCTTGATCACCCTTGAACTACGTGTTGTGGCTTCATTGCCACCCACATGGAAGACCAGTAATGGTTAATAGTCTGAGGGCCGTACCAAGCTAGGAAGATTTCTAGTGATGTCCTTAACCCAGGCCCCAGGGAGGCAGCAAACTTCCCTAAGAGGAGGTTCTGTTTGGCATAGTGGACCCTCTGCTCCCCTCAGAAGGGAGTCACCTGCAACTATAACCCATCTTTTCCTCTCGTGGAGGTGGTTGTGATATGGGGGTAGGTATTTCTGACCCTGGCAACACCTCTGGTGTAGATGGACTGTCATCCACATTATTCATTGACTGGCCTTCCACATCCAGACCCTCATACCTGTTGTACAGAGGAACTGGGGAAGGCAAAGTGGGCAAGGAGGGGGTTCGCCTGCTGCCCAAGAGTGGACTTGCCTCCATTCCTTCCTTTCCTTTGAGCTACTTCCTTCAGCCCGGCAGGAGGAGGATACAGGATTCCATTGATCTTGTTTTTTTTCTGGTGGCTGTTCCTGTTTCTGTCTCAGGGAGGGCAGAGATGGTTCCAACAGTCCCTCTCTTTCTCAGACTCCCTGATCAGTATCCATGAACTAAATTCTGCACTAGTAATGAAAATGTCAATGTTGATGGCAGTACAACTGGAAGTAGTGTCATTGAGTAGATGTCTCTTGCTTTGTTTTTTTTTTAAAGCTAAAACAACTGAAAAAAATTACTTCAAGATTTCTGTAACCAGGGACAAGCAGATATAACCTGTCCCAAGGACTGTTCTTGGTCTGCTAATGAGCTTTTAGACAAAGCGTTGGTACCTGTTATATCTACATCTGTTATTATAGGACAAACTTCCAGAGCAGATATGCTTCAAAATACATTAGAAAAAAAAGCTAGTGTTTCAATCTATGCATGATGTAATGCTATTAGAGGTCCCCATTACTGTAACATCTGCCATCCCATAACCCACAGCTATCCTTGTTGTCCTCAGGTAGCAAGATGAAGACAGTCTCATGTACATGGAAGAACTAGAAACACAAAGGGTAAAGAATCTGTTCAAGTAGGTCTGTGGAACAATAGGAGACTGAAATGAGTTTTATTACAACCTAGGCTTTTCACAGAAAAAGCCTTCCTCTCCCTATTGTCGGGGGGAAGAGTTAGTGCCCTTTGTTGACTCAGAACCGTCTGGCAAGGTCACAAACAAAAGTATTTTCCCTCCAGAATCTAAAGCTTTGGGAGACAGGTAAGCTGTGGTGTTTGTCTTTCAATGACTAGTGAAAACTACAACTTAAAAGGGATGCGTTTGTAGCCTATACAGAAGTGGTACAATCTGATAGCAGTCCCTCCTTTCTCCCTCAATTCATACGTATTACTTCAAGTCTGCCTCTGAACCCCTGAGACCTTTGCATGCTACAGTAATTTTCTTGGGACACAGGCAGACTGACTAAGAATAGGGTTTGTGATGTCTGGACTTATACAGGAGAAAACAAGTCCTTGACAATCTTCAAGATTTGTGACCATCACTTACATCCCATTATTTTCAGCCTAAGAATCTGACTGAAGCAATTTGATATTAATATAAAGATGTATAGGTCTTTTGGATGGCCTCTTCCAAATTAAGAGTTAATTTTGATCATAGAAGAGAGATGATTGATAGAGGAATGGATTTGACTCACCTGTTTGCTCCATACTTGCACCATTGTAGGTATACACTGTATGTCTTCATTGCATTTTGATCTTCCCAGTCCTATTTTAATCAACAATACGCATGGCTTGACTCTTGCAGCTCTAAGTTGGAGTTCTTGATTTGTTGCTTAAAGAGTAGCAAACTCTAGGAATAGCTTTAAAAATCATTAACTAGCACTCAGTCTAGGCCAAGATACAGAATTTCATTGGCTTTCTGCTCCAGTAACCCTTTTTTTACTAGAAAATCCTGAGAAGATTGAGATATAAATGCTGGATAGTTTAGGATTAATTGATACAGAAATAACAGAAACATGCTTGTCTGATATTAAGATTAAAAATGTACAGATACATATGGTCAGTTTACACAGGTGTACAGTATTTCAGGAGTCATACAGCTCAGACACTAATGAAAATTGAGCATAGAGGTGATAAGAGTAAAAAGTAACTGCCTGAAATAGATGTTTCCAGAGGTGATGGTTACATTGAAATGACTGGCAAGGTGGCACAAGAACATTAAGCTGTGAAGTACACCTAACATTTGCTCTCTAAAACTTTCCTGGTGACATACCAAGTTCCTGTGCATCTTTGTGCTAATTTCACCTTAGGGACAGTAATGAACTCCAGCAATACCCAGGACCACACTTAGAGGCCTCACGTCTATCCAGTTGAGAGACAGGCTTTGAGCAGCCTGGAGCAGCCTACAAAACTCAGCACATATGTATCACAAAGACTGCAAAGATTCAGCTTACTTCACACTCATGAGGATACTAGTCTGTGCAGAAATTATTCAGCAATGTTCATGTAGTTAATTATACTTTATAGACAATAACCACATCTTACTCAGTTCATACAATTAAATATTTACAATATCCTAAGGTTTATTAGTGTTTCAAGCTACTCTCCATTTATTCCTTCCTCTTTCTTTCCCCTCATGGCCCTTTTTTCAATAGTGTAGCAGATTGAAATTCACAATAGACATAATTGAGATAGTATTATTTAACCAATTTTTTTATACACCCACATCAATTGGAAATCTTCAGGAGTTCACCACTGCTGTCCAGCCAATACAAAGCTTTTGCATACACTACTGTTTCTGTAATGGGATTGAAATTATTTCTAACATCCTCCTACCAAAATGCTCATTCCATCCTTTAATTACACTCCAATCTTCTTGTATTTCCATCCCTCCACAATAGTCCCTCGCACAATGATTTGTATTCATCCTTGTGCCCTGTGTTCTGCCTCTACCGTTCCATTATATTTTGAATACAGAATTGTAAGGAACTTAATTTCCATTTCTTAAATTCAAGCATAAGATTTTCCTCTAGAAAAGTATGTATTAACTCTTGATACTTTTAAGTCCCTGAAACCTAGTCATTCGCAGTCTTAAGCCTAATAAAACAACTTCACAGTGTTTGGAGATATCTAAAAACTTTCAGTGAAGAGTTACTTTAAAAAAATTCTGATTTCAGAACGTACAAGAGCTGAATACATTTTTAATGTTTCTGGGAGAAAGAAAAAAAAAAAACCAAATCAACCCAAAACCAAAAAACAAAAACCCAGAAGGATGCCCCCCTCCCTGGCAGTGTTTAAGGCCAGGTTGGATGGGGCTTTGAGCAACCTGGTCTAGTGGAAGGTGTCCCTGCCTGTGGCAGGGGGGCTGCAACTAGATGATCTTTAAGGTCCCTTCCAACCCAAACCATTCTATGATTCTATGATTCTATGAATATAAATAATTTCCTTTCATCCAAAAGGGGATATTACAGACCAATACATATTTTTACACTTCCCACGTGTTCACAAGGTAGAGGTTTTTACTTCTCCTTCCTGTATTAATTTTTAATCAGAAAAATCTATTATTTTGGGGAAAAAAGAGTTTTTAAAACTGTTTTTAAACAGAATCACAATTCTGTGATTCGTGAATTGCTGGCAAACACAACATATAAGGGGATAGATGACAGCAGCTGTAGGTTAAATTCATCAGTGCAGATGGTTCTGATGCACAAATTTGCAGCTGAGCTAGAGGAAATATAGGCTAATATTTTTATTCCTTGACACTAATAGTTCAGCTTGCTTTTATTTTCAAATGAAAATATATTGGAAATTATTTTTCTAAGTAGCGTAATTGGACAGAACTGGTAATTGTGCTAACAGATTCTAAGGCAGCAGTGGATAAATGCTGGAAGATTTCCTTTGTTTCAGTATTCAATAAAAATACTAAATAGAGCAGGTTTTTATGGAGGGCTGGAGGCAGAACACATGTGTATGTGTGTGCTGGTTTTGGCTGGGATAGAGTTAATTTTCTTCATAGTAGCAGGTATAGGGCTGTTTTGGATTTATGCTGAAAACAGTGTTGATAATATAAGGATGTTTTAGCTATTGCTGAGCAGTGCTTACACAAAGTTGAGGCCTTTTCTGCTTTTCACACTACCCCACCAGCGAGTAGGCTGGGGGTGCACAAGAAGTTGGGAGGGGACACAGCTGGGACAGCTGACCCTAACTAACCAAAGAAAGGTTCCATACCATATGACTTCATGCTCAGCACATAAAGCTGGGGGAAGAAGAAGGAAGGGAAGGATGTTCAAGTGATGGCATTTTGTCTTCCAAAGTAACCGTTATGCATGATGGAGCTCTGCTTTCCTGGAGATGGCTGAACACCTGCCTGCTGATGGGAAGCAGTGAATGAATTCCTTGTTTTGCTTTGCTTGAGTGCATGGCTTTTGCTTTACCTAGTAAACTGTCTGTATCTCAACCCACGAGTTTTCTCACTTTTACTCTTCTGATTCTCTCCGTCATCCCACCAGAGGGCAGTGAGAGAGCAGCTGCGTGGTGCTTAGCTGCTGTCTGGGGTTAAACCATGACAATGTATGAGCGTGGATGTGCACTACTCTGATTGAAGGCCTGAAAAATCATTGAGAGTTTTTCCACTCATTTTTAGACTTTAATTGTATTAACTTAATACACAAGTCTTTTTGTAGAATTTAAACTAAATGAATATGAAAAGCAGTGGCATAATTACTCATTGCCAGGGACAATAACATTCATCTTATGTCTATCAGAGTTCTTCACAGTGACCTCCAAAAAAGTTAATGGAATAGACTTAACTTGGCATTACTGCCCTAAATTAAAGTCACTGTGAGACACAGATTACAGTTAAGGCCTACTTCTTAAGCTATTTATATGTTCCTACACCCTGCCAACTGTCTAGGAAACACACTTTACTGTGAGAATAGAGCAAATGATTACCCTTTTGCTGTGATGAATCAAAAAATTTTCAATATATTATTTTTCCCCTAAGAGCACATTCTTTCATCCTTTATTTTTACCTTACTGACAATTTTGGCATTTTTCTTTTCAGTCCCTTTTCTATTTACTGCAATCTGAATTCTTGTGTTAGTAATGGAAAATGCTGCATAAAGGCAACAAACATAGTCAAATCCAAATATTATATTGAAATTGAAATCCAACAGCCAAGGCCAGCCACAATGCATTCATCCCCTACATCGTAGGGTACAGAGGATCAAAGTGTCAGTCCAGCCATTCAATCCTTTTGACATTCATGGGATTGCAGGAGTTAAACCACCTATAGGCTGCATTCTCTGTGGCACTCCGCACTCTACTTAAGTACCAGCTGTAGGATTTCAGAGGACCAGTTGACTCTGGTTTGGGTTTTAGGGATTGTTTTGTCTTGGTTTTGTTTTTTTTCTTTTTTAAATCAAACAAACAACAAAATAAAACACACAAAAAAGCCTCAAAAACACCAAAACTCTTTCCTCCAGGGATAACATTTCTTCCAATACCTGCTTTTTCCCTTGCTTTGACTCCTTCAGATTCAGAATCATTGTGACAAGTATTCCCTATTCTTGAACTTACAATGCAGTTTATCTCCTTCAAAAAAATCACAGCACAAACTCCTACCAGACAAGAAATCACATACAACTCTGAAAACTCATCATCCTTGAAACCTCAGCCTTGTAGATCCCATATATCCTTCAACCCTGAAAAGATCAAAGTCTGTTTTAACTCCTTCATAGTCTCCAAGAGCCTTATTTGATGCCAGTCTTCTGAGTCAAACTTTTGTACCCAGAAAAACTCCCAGAAACAGGCATAGGTAGACAGATGTCATCTAGCTTGGTATTAGTTCCTACCATCTCTCTGCACTGCCTTGGTGGGTTGTTATCCTCCTCCAAGCTCCTGCCAGTGTTCTTGCTCAGTTACTGAGAGCATGTTCCTGACTGCATTCCTCCTGAGGGTACACAAAATCTGCCTGCAATTCCTGAAGCCTTCAAAGCATTCAGAGCAGTGATTTTCCTGGGTGATATCCCAATGTACTCATCTGTACTGCATTGTGCTTCACAAAGCAGAGCAGGCTGTAAAAGCAATCACAATCAAGGCTTCAAATACACCCAGCTTGCAAGCAAGATTTTTCAGCGGGTCATACACCAAAAGCCAAATGTTAACAGACAAGTACAAACAGGTTCAGAAGAGATATTCATTTTGTAGAATATTCAAAATCCAACAAAATAAACTCTGTTGGATATTTTCAGGATATTCTAAAGATGTCTTTTTTTCCTTGTAAACCTGTCTGAAGAGATTTGTGTGTGATGAAAGTCTCACTGCCTCAGATGAGCAGAAGAAAGATTACCAAAGAAGCTTCACATTAATGCCTACAGTCATTTAGTTAATTTACAAAGTAATCCAGTGGGAACCCACTGAAGACCTTCAGAAGAACATCAATTTGCTTATCTCTTCTCCTGATGCCGTGTATACACATGGGCACAGCTTCTGAACACTCCTTTGAAGAAAGATGTCACCTTTAAAAGGAATTTCAGCTTTCAAGCATATTTATATTGCTTGAAAAACTATCTGTCATGTTAAGTCAGCTGTCCACTGACTATTTATCCACATAAGAATGTTTTCTAACTAAGATTTTTCATACTGTCTAGACATAAAGGTAAATAGATTTCTTTCAATGGCATCCTATTTCACAATGTGACTGCAAATATTTAAAAGCAAGGGTGATTTCTGACAATGTGAATGTTGGGTAATTAATACCTACTACAATTCACTTCAAACAGGATTAATCAAGTAAATATTTTTTTTCAGTTATTATTAATACATGACCTATTTGATCCATTGGAGGACCTTACTATAAACCATGTGTGAACATCTGTTCCTTTTTAAAATAAATGAATCTATGCAGGCTGGAGACAAGCCTATGCAATTCTGTTTCTGCTTTGCTGTTTTAGAAGGGGCTTATTTGCAGCAAAAAGACACATTAACATTACATAAAAGGTTTTCTGTATTTACGTGGGGGTGGCTGGAAGATAAAAAGCATAGTGTATTCTGCACAGTCTTCATAAGAAAATCAAACACTTTAATAAACAAACATGCTAGTGGAAACAATTTTTTGTGACAGTTCATTTTTCAGCCCGTGTGATTTTTAGTGTGGCAAATTAGCATATATTCAAGACAGATAAATTTGTTTATGTAGACTATCTGAAAATAATCATTATAATTCAAATATTTATTAGGAAATGTACTCTCACTAGCTTTTAAAGGAACACTTCCATGGAAATTTCCATGTCGAAAGGACTGCAGATGACAAAGTCTTAACTTTTAAATCAGGTGGAGGTGGAGAGATTATTCTGCTACTGGATGCAGCCCTCTCCCCTGTCCCCCAGGATCCTGAGCTAAAGTTATTTATATAAGCTTGTGCTTTCTGCTCCTCCAGAAAATTACTTTCTCCCCTTTTCTTTACTACCTGAATAAACACTTTTCCCTGAAGAACTAAAATGCTCAAATTGGAAAATGCAATGCAAATGGTTTAGGAAGATGTTGTCCATTTCCACAAGTAATATTTCTCCAACCTCTGTTCCCAAAAATTGTGCATTGGGCCAAGACAAACATCACGACTAATATCCCATTTGGGAAAGATTAATTAATAAAAAAAAAAAAATCCCTTCTCTTGAGGATTTCAGACAAAGTGCTCCAATCATCATTTAAACCTGGAGAATATCTAGCATCCATGTCAATTATCACGTAATACAACCATAGCCAAATAACATTTTGACTTGTTCTATAAATTATAATATTAATTTACTAATATTTTTTTTTTAAAAAAAGCCTACTTTAAAGTGTCTGTTTTGAGGCAGGGAAAAGCAAAAGTTTCTAGAAGGCTTCTATATGACATTGGAACATGAAGTTACAAAAGGGGCTTGAAAATGGCATTTGCAAACAGTCCATTATGAAGTTTTTAAGAGGAGACACCAGCAGACAGAGAATTCTACTTTAGTTATTTGCTAAGAGTTGCCTACAGACAAACTGATGAGGAATGTGGGAAATTATGGTAATTTTCCAGGAAATAAGAATATGGCTGGGATTCCCAGATGTGGACAGGGATCAGTCCCATGGTGACGTGTAGTCAAAGGAATAAATTGGATTGAGGATGCAAAACACTGGTGATGGAGGCAAAGAAGGTGCCTGTATCACTGTCAGCTGCAGAGTATCTCTGGGTAGGAAGAAAGAATGTGCTTTAAAGTCATGGTAAAAGAAAGGAGTATGGGGCTTGCTTTATGCAGAAAGACGAAATTTTTAGTTCATTTGATTGATTCATTCATTCAGTTACCTTCATTTTAATCACACCCTCCATCTGAGCCAGATGCGAAAAATCCAACTGATGAGAACCATTCCGACCCCAAACAAACTAATAAAATAGTCGCTGTTCTTCTCACAGGTGTGATGGAAGGAGGATTGGGATCTGGGAGTAAATGGGTCTGCTCCACCGCTCACCCAGAGCAATTCTCCTGTACCTACTGCTTGCTTCTGCTACATTGTAACAGCATCTAGATCAGCAAACAGGCCCATTTAAGTGGCTTGTGACTATAGGACAAAAGAAGCTACATACTTTTCCTTAATACTTTAATAACTCTGTCCCAGTATACTACAGATATGTAAGACAAGCTATAGTTTCAAATCTATGTATTACTTTGTTAAGGTTTAATGGTAGATTACTCTTTAATGCACCTTAGAGTTATTAGTATCACTTTCTCCTCCACATATTATTACAATGTAATAGTTCAAGTAGATGCATGCTATTGAGCTATTGAACCCACACCTTTTATCGTACATCCCATAATGCTGCAGGGGAATTTAAAAGCATAATTTGGGTCTGAAACACTGATTTTCAAGTCATACCCTCCTAAATCATTGTCCATGATCTTACTATATTCACTAATAACAGTTCACAATATTACGGATGTAAATAAAATGGTAGAAAAAATATAATTCATTTTTGCCCTTGACATCCTCTAATGATACAGCCTGTAGAGGACTAGATCAAGAAATATTCTACAGAACATTGCATACAAAAGGAGAAAAAAAATAATGATGGTCCCACTGCAGATGGTCACAAAAAGACTGTTGGACTGGGTCTGCAACACATGGGACATGGGAAAGAATTTTTGAAATGGACTGAAATGAGAGTTATAACCCATGAAGAAACCAGCTACTGTACAAACACAATGAAAAACCAAACCTAATGCCTCTCTCCTTCATAGAGAGTGATGATAACTGTAGGATAATGCCACCTTTAAACACGTCTTTTCTAGGTGTTTAGAACTTGCTCCACTTTTCCCTCAACTCATCTTCATTAAGAACCTGAATATGGAATAATTATCAAATATACAAACACTTCACCAACATTTCCTCCAGAAACAGCTCTAAATCATTGCCCACAAATTGCCACACCTTTGTCCTACAGCAGGTTACTACAGACTTTAAAAAAACTTCAAATAGTTGTCTTTCTTTTTGATTTAACACCTTTTTTGCTCTTCTCACAATGAATTCATTGTTGAGCATCACCCATAACCTAAAGTGTTTTCTATGAATTAGTCCAGAAAAAGATAGATAGGCACACAAAAGTACACTGTTAAGTGGTATTTGTGTGATAAATTAAAGTCTTTTCAAAGCCATGGCTTGAATTAAGACAGGGTTACTGCTAAGACAAAACAAAAACACCACCAAGTGCAGACAGGCAGCACACCAGGACAGGAAGTAGAGCAACATTCACTTGCCTGAGTGCTCCAATGGGCACCCACAGCTGCTCTGCAGCCCAGGCAAAGCTGGAGACCTGGTCCTGTCATTTACCTCAAAGACAACATTGTGTTTCACTCATATAAGCATATTTGCATCTAATTGGATTTTAGAAAAAGTAATTTTTAAAATACAGGACACTTCTTTCCCCCTGAATTTGGCACTAGTGAGGCCACACCTTGAATACTGTGTTAGTTTTGGGTCCGCCGCTACAAGAAAGTCATCAAGGTGCTGGAGTGAGTCCAAAGAAGGGCAACAAAGCTGATGAAGAGTCATCATAAGCCTCAAGGCACAAGCCTTATGAGGAGTGGCTGAGGGAATTGCTTAGTGTGGAGAAAAGGAGGCTCAGGGGAGACCTTCTCACTCTCTACAACTACCTGAAAGGAGGTTGTAGCGAGGTGGGTGTCAGTCTCTTTTCCCAAGTAGCAAGCAATAGGACAAGAGGAAACAGCCTCAAGTTGTGCCAGGGGAGGTTGAGATTGGAGATCAAGAAAAATTTCTTCACTGAAAGGGTTGTCAAGCTTTGGAACAAGCTGCCCAGGGCAGTGGTGGAGTCACTATCCCTGGAGGTATTTAAAAGACATGTAGATGTGCTGCCTAGGGACATGGTTTACTGGTGGACTTGGCAGTGCTAGGTTATCAGTTGGACTTGATGATCTTAAAGGTCTTTTCCAACCAAAATGATTCTATGCTTCTTTCTCCAATTCATCTTCCTGCACGTGCTCTGGGTACTTCTGCTGCCTTAGCAGCTGAGCTTCTGGCAGCACCTCCACATGGCACTGCTTCCTTCTCTCTTCTCCAATGGCTTTGATTGAAAACCAGTAGGACAGGAAGGACTGGAGTCAGTTGTGAGCAGAGACATGTGCTAAGGAACAACAGAGATTTCAGCAAAGCCCCTAAGAAAGGTACAGCTGTTGCCATTTCCAGTCGAGGTAAGTAATCCCCTCAAAATAAACCCCTCCCATATCCCCTTTAAAGGACAGAGGATCTGACAGAATGCTATGGAGCCTGTAGTTTTACTATGCATACCAAGGATATGCCAAATTACTCACTGTTCTAGCTGTCACAGACAATTTATTGGACGACAGATTGCAGGTCATGTCTGCAAAAGTTTTGTCTCTCAGAGCAATTCCGAAAGAGGAACATGGACTCAAAACTAGAAGACTAAAACCATAAGAATGGTCTAATCACAAAAACAGTCTAGGAAAAATACTTCAGAGTAATCACACAAAAGTGACCATTCCTTTGTTCACTTCTGCAGTGAAAACTGCAAACAATTTCATAAGTGAGCAGTACGAAAGATTCAAGTAGTACTAAAAAAATGCAAATAAAAGGCAGTGTTAAAAGTATTGCCTAAAGAGTTAAAAAAGAAAATAGATAGCAAAATACAGAGAAGTCCTGGGAAAATATTATAAAAGTTAATTGAAGTTGCAGACTGATAGCTGCATATACCTGTATTCTCCATAGTAAGAAAAGATAGTATCTCTGAAACTTTTAGCAGCTGTGAAACCGGAATTAATGTTTTAAGCATTCACTGAAAACACAGATAAACCTTTAGCTAACTATCTCTATGGACTTCTTCCATGTTAAAATGGTAGATATCATCTTCCATTAATGCAGTAAATAGAAATAATCAACTGTTAAGATACTAAAGTTAATAAAATAAAATTAGTTCAACCAAGTCCTGTCAGTAAGTAAATGAAGTTTATGGTAACCTATTATATTGTGAATATAGAGGGAAATCTACTGAGAATATTCAGGTTCTCTAAGCAAAAAAAAAAGTTTTCCTAACACAAATCCTTGATTAATTTCCAAAAGTGAGCTGCTTTTAATATATTTTGGATTAGTCTGGGATGTTCAATATATACTGAAAATGTCAATTCACTGAAGTGAAATCCTTTCAAGAAATTTATCTATTTAACTAAACTATTATCAAGCAGGTTTCTGAGATCAAGAAGTAGAAGAAAAAGAGTTCAACCACAAACAGCTGGTCTGTTCTTCCTGGAGAGGTGAGAGGTCCAAGTTTTACCTAAGGACTTTGAATTTAGGTTTCCCAATCCAAGGACGTATCTGAGCAACTGTCTACGTTGCTGAGGCCAACAATTTTTATCTAATAAACATTTAATTTTACAGAGTTGAATGTAAACATATCATTTGAGCTCACTGCCTATACCTATATGGCCACCGCACTCTGAAAGAAGTACACAGGAGTGCCTTCAGTCCCCATTCCTCTCCCTCAGTCAGGCTCCTGGGCAAGACACCACCTATGATTGCACTGTTAGCTCAAAGGGAAGACTCAGTGTACCTCATCCTAAGAAATAACATGGTCGTGTTAGAAAAAGAATGAAGCTATCACCACAGAACAATTTTGTTTGCACAAACCTCCTGACCTCCAATAAATAATTTCCTGGAAAAAGAATCAGCAAAGGGATTTTTCCTCTGAGAAATTAAATGGAAAATTTCTAACATATGTGCTGTACAGACAGATATCATATAGAACTATTCACATTTTAGAATGAAACACTACATTTAGTTTGTATTCCAGTACAAGAGGAACTGTCATGACCTGTTTGGACTACATCACATCGTAATTTCCTCAGCCTGAAGACAAACATCAGCTAAAATACGGTCTCTTTGAATCTGTGGTAGCTGAGATTCATTTCCAAAATAGATTAAGAAATTACTATATAGAAAAAAAATGGAGAATGACTATTGTCATGACTATTCTTCAGGAATGCTATTCAGAAAATGCGTTTATGTATTTCAATTGCATATACAGTAAATACCCATTTTCTAGTTTGCTTCTCCTTATACCAACGATGTTTTCAGTCCCTGGCACTTAAATGTGTCTGAAATGA
Organism: Nyctibius grandis; assembly: GCF_013368605.1. NCBI lineage: Eukaryota > Metazoa > Chordata > Aves > Nyctibiiformes > Nyctibiidae > Nyctibius > Nyctibius grandis. The sequence goes on along the minus strand of NC_090659.1, from coordinate 15,370,127 downwards.
TGATTTCTCAAGCCCAAGAAACAACTAAAAATCTTGTTGCCTTATCTGTTGGCAATAGATGTATTCATTATTGTCTATCCAGACATTTCAATAGTCTACTGTATAATGTTTTGTTAGGATAAAAGCTGTGACAGACGAGCTGTTACCGAAATGTCCATCATTACAAGAATAACCGCCCTTTTTACAGAACCTAATTCACTTACATGTATTGATCCATTAAAATGAACGTTAGAAAGTATTATATTGTTATGGCAGAGACAATAAGGCATATTCCTCTTAACAGGGTCCAAATCTTTCTTAACAAACCATCTTTACTAACCTTGTCCTGCAATTTCAAACTCACACTTAAACAGATGGTCTATTAGACTCTGCTGTTTCCTGCATTGTTCTTTAGGAGCGTAAACAGAAAATGTACTGGGCTAGAAGTGGTGTTTGCAAATGCTTTCTATACAAGATTAGAGAGCATAAGCTTATTCCAATGCTAATATAAATATAAAGGTAGAAATATTAAATGTGTTTGTATTGAAATAGAAATAAACACAAGTATTGTAGGTCCAGGATCTGAGCAGCCGGGGGGAAAATAAAAGGGAAATCTATTATATGCTAAAAATAAAACAGCAGTAATAAAATATCTCCAGATTCAGTTTTCCTGAGGTTTAATATTCTGTAAACATGAAAAAATCTATTTTAGGAAAGTAATTAGGGAAACAGTTATTCCTTCAAAGATTTTTGACCTGACTTTTGATCAGCATAACAGACGTTTTTGTAGTTCTTTATAAACAATCATCTCTATTTACATGTCTGATATTTAACTAAGTAATCTGTACCTGATTAGCTCAGGTACATGTAGGAAATTGAGTTTATACCTCAGGATGCCCATACATCTTCCACAGATAACGAATTCCTTAGGAACCACAGTGAAGTAGGATGTAAAATGGCTGAAGGGACACCAGGTCATCAGCATACCTGCTCATAGTGCAGTAAAATAAGAAGTCCTCAACAGTAAAAAAGAAAAATAAAAAAAACCTATTCCACTATAGTTTATGAATTACCATAGTATGTAGGTATGTTCACTGTCATGTAACATAAAAATAGTTACAGTATGAGTTTGATGGTCCTTGAACAATGTAAGACAGAACCACTTGGCACATCAATGGATAAATATACTTAGTCCAGTCAACTGTTTTACATCTTCCTATTATTTAGGCAAATATATATCAAAATTCACATAATAGACATCATCTGGTTTGGAAAGGGATGGCAAAGCAAGGTACTGAAAACCTAACAAAAGCTGATTCTTAAGCATCTAAAGCAGGTTGGGGTAGGTCTTTTAGTGCCCATAGAGCCCTGTCTACCACCCCAAAGTGTTTATGAAAAAGTCCAGAAAAAAGTCTGTCCCCTGGTTTGCCCTTTGTCAAAAGTCTCCCTATTTCTCTTTGGTATCAGTTAATGTCACATATAAGCTCTCATGAATTCAGGAACTCCACTGACAGGAGTCAGTAGGTCTTTACTATGTTTTTAAAAACTGTTTCAAAATATGTGTTCATTTTGTGTGAGTTTCTGATTCCATGCTCCCTCATAAAAAAGAAGTTAGAAATAAAAATACCCTCTATCATTAAAAATGACAACACAATAATTGAATCCCTGTTAGGCAGTGGTAATTCTTTTTCCTTGAATAGTAATAAGCCATGAAAAGGGGATTGAACCCAGACCCAGTTGATGTTTCTGGGTTAGACAGCAGCAAAAACGGCAAGAAAGGTATTATATTCTGAGAAAAAGAGTATATCAAATGGTTAGAGACAGCACAACCAATCAATTTGCCATGCTTATTTTGGAGATTAGTATGGCTGAACCACTGAGATTTGACCTGTGGGCTTCAGGCCTGCTATTTTCCAATTCTGCTAATACTTAAGTTGAAAATATATTTGTCAGGAACACTTTTTACTGAAGTCCACAAACAACAGTTGTACAAAGAATTAAAGAAACTTCTTCTAAACAAATATATTCCTTACACACTTTGAAGTATACTGCAATTACGGAAGCTTACACTCATCCGATTTTACTATAAATTTATCCTTGTTCTTTCAGTCTTGGACTGAAAAAGATGGCCTTTCTTGTAGAGTATTGACTAATTTTTTCAGCATCACCTTTAAAGCAAATTACGTTCAACTCAGATGCCTCCTGTTTCAGAAAGGGGAAGGGGCGGGGCAAGTAAGCAGTAAGCATCCCTTTGATTTGAGCTCTCAGCCTTGACAGAACTGCAGTGTAAACTGGATGGGAGTGTAGATGTTGACGGCACTGGGATTATCTTTCAAGTGTTTGCTGAACAATCATTTATTGAGGTGCTCTAAGATACTATCACGTGGTTACAAGGAGCTAAGCTAATGAAGAGAAGTCTTGTGGTTAAATAAGGCTTTTAATAACTTTTTAATAAGTTGCTTTTCTTTTTGTTTCCAAACAACACTCAATAAACTGAACCTTCACTAAATATAACTGTTTGATCACTTTCTTATTAGCTGGGCTGCACTCACATAATTAGTAAAGACTTTAATTCTCTATTTTAGGTACTTTCACGTGTCATTTTCATGCTTTAGTTTAACAAGATTCAGTAAAAACAATTTAAAACTGTTGCAAGCAGTTCCAGTAGTAATGTATCATTCACTAGTGTTGTATTATGACATTTACTCATTTATTGCAAAGAGCACATTTGAACTGAGATAGGCATCCCATAAGTGTGGTTTCCTGTTTCAACGAAGAATCTTCTAGCAACTTCTAAAGTAACAACTTTGCAAATAAATCAGACATTTTAAACACAGGTAACAGAAGAGCTGAGGGGGGGGGGTGGCACGGCTAGAGGGTAATATCTTCTTATTTATTGAAACTGAAGTACAGACCAAAATATTAGGACAACTTTCCAAAACTTTTCTCTGGTACCTATTGGATCTAAAATAAATCTAATTAGCATAAATTCATGCTGAAGCATAATTTGGCAGTGGATGTATGATTTTTCTTTCAGCTGTGGGAAGGATGAATAGGCTATCTTGATATACACAGAAAGCAAATATTCTGTTCAGTAGAATCCAGAGAAGTCCATGTTTTCTTAATTGATACTCAAAAGACACTGTACACAACTGAGGTAATACCAGAAATACATATATATGTGTATTTTCTTATCCTGCCCTGTGTCTCAAAATTCTCTTCTGTACATACCATTTAAGGATCCTGCCACAAAGGTTATACCAGGCTCCAGAAATTATAGAAATACTAGGTTAAAATTATGTAAGAAGATACAGCATTAGAAAGGTAATTTAAGTAGCCAGGCTGCTCACATTTGTTTCGTCCAGCGCTGGTGAATGCTTGGCCCGTCAAAAACAATGTGCATGCAAAAATGTCTCCACTTTTCTGGTTTGATATCCATTGTAAAAGTCCTGGTTAGTCACAGGTTGAACAACTTTAGCTTTCTACACCGATGAGGAAGTATAGATTACAAAGTTTAATGTCTTGGCACGTGCAGTTTAACAAATTGGTATCAAAATACCAGCTGCCACAAGATTTGGACACCATTCATTTGCTGAGATATTTTTCAGGATTGTTTTTTGTGGTGTGTTTTCTCTTATATCTTTAGCATTTGAGCCCAGCATAAAAACCTACATAACTTAAATCATCAGCTATGCTTTCCTGATAAAACCAGCTTTGTGAAGGGTCAGTAGATTTGACTTTGTGAATGAAGACAGAGGCACAAAATCTAATTTATTACACGTTTGACATCCTAACAGGCCAAATACACTGAATGAGTATAAGATAGCATCATGTTTCATACTTAATTTCTTCTGTCTTACTTATATGTCCCACCTAGGCATTAATTTTTGAAGATTATTAGGAACCACCATGAAATATTTTCCTGGTGATTCCAAAGCTGTAGACCAAGCAGTATAATCCAACAAAATTCAGTTGCTTACACTGTGAAAACTTCCAGTTTCTATCATCTTTTTCACCTCATCCAGATTCATGAGTTTAATTCTTAGAGTGTTGTTTGGGAGGGAAGGTTGGGGGTTTTTTTAGACTTTTTTCTATGCTCAGAAAATCCCAATCTGATATGGAGGCATTGGAATGTGTGAAAGGACCACTTTTGCTTTCTGTCAGAGTTGTGCTACAAATGACTTGCAGGAAATGTCAACAATTAATTTATGTAAAGTTCTGTCCTTAGCAATTCTATCATACTGTGACAATGCCAAAGCCAAACCTCAAGTTTTCCTACTTTGTTGGAAAAAAAAACGTCCATTTTCTATGGAAATATTTTAGGGGGTTTTTTTTGTTTGCAATTTCATTGTTACAGGACAGAGTTTTTTACCAAATCAAAGCATATTTTTTCTTTTTTCATTGGCAGAGCCTGATGAAATAATCAAATAATTAATCACAAAATGCTCAGTAGTAATCCTTGTCAGGATGAGCCATCACAGACCTCCTCTGAATCAGAACATCTCATTCCATTCTCTGTGTGGGGCTGGACCACATGGTTCACAGTGCACAAAATTGCAGTTTCTAAAATGTGTCTATCTCAGTTCTGTTTCCCAGTAAAAGATAAAAATCAAATACTGAAATTCCCCTTAGGACAGAAGTTCGGAACAAGGAACAGTATATAAATATTTTAAGTTACCTTCACTGGTCAGTCTGTTTTGAAATCACCAGTCCCTTGCAGTGACATTAACTAAGCAGCTCAACATGAAGGATCTAATCTTTCTGTTGCAACTAATTTAAGCTGTCTAGCTTTATTACCTGATGTCCTACCACAGGTTTCTGACATCTAGAATTTAGCACTCTAAATTGTAAAGTTGATATCAAAACATAAGCTAACTTTGAACTTCTGACTTTCAAAGAATGCATAAATTTCCACATGTTTCTCCCAGCAGCATCTCATTTTCAGACCTGGCATGCCAACAGCATCTCTGAGGTTATTCCTCCCAGCAGATTCTGATGAAGAATACCCTGCCATAAGAGAACTTTGAATTGTTCCCCTGATGCTACATGATGATAATGAACAAGATACTGCCTCTGTTGAGTACACTGGAAATGGTTGGCAGACTCTTCAAAGCCACTCACCTACTTCAATTTCCACAACAGCGAAAAGAATCTGAAGTTACCTCAATCCCTTGTGAAACCCAAGGAACATCATCACTCATATGAGAAGGTAAGGACTTTCAAAAAATAGGAAACAATCACTAGGAAGAGAAAAATTAGAACGGCTTTTGAGGGCTACCTTTGTGAATAAATAAGGACCTCGCATGGGGGCAAATGTAGCTGTACGCATGCAGGTGCATGCATGTGCTCATGTGTGAAGTCAGTGGCGAATTTTCACTCAGAGATCCAATGTCATCTTGATAAGTCCTTAATACTAAAACATTTCTCTTTTCACTTCCATCCCGATATGCAACAAGAAGCTGCTGCAACTTCATCTCACACTTCCCACAAGCAGTTCCCATTCCATCATACTTACCATGTGCTGTAAATTAATTAGAAAACTGCTGCCAATTAAACTCACCCCAGAAGACTGAAATTATGACAGCATCAGTTTTTATTTTGTGAGTAGTTCTTCACTTTGTCATGCTTAAAGATTGTATATTTTGAAATGTTAACACACTGGGGTCTGTGAAAAATAGACACATTTTCAATCTATGTAAAATGTTCAACACTGGAGTAAGAGTTTATCTGTCACCAGAGAAAGGACATGAAGGCATTCCTTTTGTCTTAGTAATCCCCCCCATAGGTTTATGAACCTAGTGTGTTTTAGAAACTAATGCACAGAGTCCTAGAGGATTTTGAATTTCAAACAATTAATTAGCTAATGGACATAAAATGGCAAATAGCCATGTTACACTCCAGCACCTACTGATCTGTAAAAGCAGGCTGTTGTTCTACAGGTTAGCTTGGTTAGGTTGACTGCATTAATTTGCAATCACAATTTCCCCTTCAGCTCTGCCCTTTTGCTGTAATATGATCATCTTTGGGGGTAATTTGAGAGACCTCTAACAAGTGTAGTGTTTCTAACAAGAAATCAGGAGATCCGTTTGCCACCATGGCTACTTTATATTCAAATCCAAAATTAGGTATTGACTGCACCCTAAATGAACAAAAAACACAGCAGTTTTACAGACCTCTGAAGTCTGATCTCAGAAATAAGGTAAAAATGCCATTCTTTTCCAGAAATAAACACAGTAGAACAAAGCAAGTGGTAATGGGGTGTTGTCTAATGTTATCTAATACCCTGTAAGAGAAACCCACTGAGCCTAAGTGTATTTACACTGCAATCAGACTGGTTCAAGAACCCGGTCTACAACTGTCCTCTGCACAAGAGTAGTTTTAAATTAAATATGATTTTGGAAAATTTCCTCTCTTTCTTTTCCAATCTGCTGCTGATTGTTTAATAATAAAGAAATATTTATTTGATATTAACAAATGTATGTAAATATTTTTACTACTTATTGCACATTACTCCCATAAACTATTTTCAGTTATTGAAATTAAAATCAAATGGAGATTTAAAAACATGCTTGGTTTATTGCTTAATTGGTTTATTTGGTTTATTGTTTAATAGTAATAAACCAAAACCTGCCAATGTATCTATAATTTAGTAATATTTTTTTAAATAAACTGCTATGCAGGATAGACTCTTTCAGCAATGGTTGCATAAGGAGATTTCTATTTGCTAATATAAAGAGGATCTGAATCTGAAGGTGCAGAAAATGTCCTTGGGTGAATTTTTAGCAGGACTTAGAAGGAAATTAATTTTGCAACTCTTATTATTGTTAATGGTAGTTATTCAGCCAAATCTTCACGCACGAGTCACAATTAGTATGTACCCCTTATGGGTTTTTCTGCATAATATTTGAAATTAGTTTCCATAAACAAGTTCCCAGCAGTTATTTAATACAGTAGATCTGATTCTGATTCCACAAAGGTCCCTTGATTCACTTCAGCATAAGCCTGAAAGAGTAGCAACATAAAAAGGAGTAAAGCACCTGACTGAATACCTTAAATTAAATACTCACCCTGGTGTAACTCAACTAACTTCAACAAGCTAGCTCAAATTTACACCAGTATAAATGAAACCAGAATCAGACCCCTATTTCTACAAGCCAATTTGTTCCTTAGCTCATCCACGGTGACAATTCCACATCAGTAACTTCTAGATGTGGTCTATAAACACTGCATCTACTTGCTCTACTGGCAACTGCTCCAGTATGGAATTCTGTTCTGGTTGATAGTATTTATTCTGGTCGGATCCTCCCAATGTTTCTCTTAAATTTGAGACTGTTACACATTACTTCATTGAGAATATACTGTTATATGAAAGGAACCGAGGAAAACTGATTTCTTTCCCTGGAAAAGGTGATGGAACAGCTCATTCTGGATGCCATCTCTAAACACATGGAGGAAAAGAAGATTATCAGGAGTAGTCAACATGGATTCACCAAGCGGAAATCATGCTTGACCAATCTGATGGCCTTCTATGAGGACATGACTGGCTGGGCAGATGAGGGGAGAGCAGTGGATGTTGCCTACCCTGACTTCAGCAAGGCTTTTGACACTGTCTCCCACAACATCCTCATAGGGAAGCTCAGGAACTGTGGGTCAGATGAGTGGACAGCGAGGTGGATTGAGAACTGGCTGAATGGCAGAGTTCAGAGGGTTGTGATCAGCGGTGCTGAGTCTAGTTGGAGGCCTGTAGCTAGCAGTGTTCCCCAGGGGTCAGTACTGGGTCCAGCCTTGTTTAACTTATTCATCAATGATCTGGACAAAGGGACAGAGTGTACCCTCAGCAAATTTGCTGATGACACAAGACTGGGAGGAGTGGCCAATACACCAGAAAGCTGTGCTGCCATTCAGCGACACCTGGACAGGCTAAAGAGTTGGGTGGAGAGGAATATCATGAAATTCAACAACAACAAGTGTAGGGTCCTGCACCTAGGGAAGAATAACCCCATTCACCAGTACACATTGGGGATTGACCTGCTGGAAAGCAGGTCTGAAGAGAAGGACCTAGAAGTCCTGGTGGACAACACGTTCACCATGAGCCAGCAATGTGCCCTTGTGGCCAGGAAGACCAGTGGTATCCTGGGGTGCATTAGGACTGTGGCCAGGAGGTAGAGTGAAGTTATCCTCCCCCTCTACACTGCCCTAGTGACGCCACACCTGGAGTACTGAAGGTCTGGGCCCTCGAGGTCAAGAAAGACAAGGAACTACTGAAGAGAGCCAGGCAGAGGGCTACAAAGATGATCAGAGGACTGGAGCATCTCTCTTATGAGGAAAGGCTGAGAGAGCTGGTTCTGTTTAGCCTGGAGAAGACTGAGAGGGGATCTTATAAATGCTTTCAAATACCTTAAGGGCAGGTGTCAAGAGGATGGGGCCAGACTCTTCTCAGTGGTACCCAGTGACAGGACAAGGGGCAACAGGCACAAACTGAAACACGGGAAGTTCCATCTAAATACAAGAAAAAACTGTACTTTGAGGGTGACAGAGCACTGGAACAGTCTGCCCAGGGAAATTGTGGAGTCTCCTTCTCTGAAGATATTTGAAACCCGCCTGGACGTGACCCTGTGCAATGTGTTCTAGGGGAACCTGCTTTGGCAGGGGGTTGGACTAGATGATCTCCAGAGGTCCCTTCCAACCCTAACCATTCTGTGATTCTGCGATTCTCTTTGTACCCCTCTCTTTAACCTCACTTACAAGAAAACAGTAATCCAATATATTTCAATATTGGTTGTGACATTCACTGCTTTTTGCATAAGGCTTCTTTATTTTCTTAGCATCTCTTCTGCAAAGGAACTGCTGATTCAGCATAGTGAATGCTTTTGTACAGATAAAACTTTTTAGCTTACTTGTATGCATCATAGGCCACACAGGTGGAAAAACCCTACTACTGATTACACAAAACCTATGGATACAAAACGTAAGGGCCATGGCTACTTACGACGGTATTTGGGGGAATCCATTTAACTGCATTCTACTACAGACTTTTTCATTTTGAGACTTGCTCCACTGCCAGTGGTAAGCGAGATGAAAAATCCTACTGGTCAGACCTTCTGGCTGTTCTGCATAGGTACCACTTGCTCTGCTCCTGAATCTTCCAGATCTGATGATGGCTTCTCCATGGAGAATTAGCTATGTTCATGGTTAGCACACACATGATGTGTGGAAAAGTGCTGTCAGTGTACAAGTCCTAATGCTATCTGAACTGGTTCAAGCTCTCTAGGATTTGGCACCACATAATAGCTCTCAGGAGATCTGCAGGCATGCCAGTTATTACACCCACTCAATTTCATCTTACTTTTACTTAGTTTCAGACAGAGCCAAAGCAGCAACTTGAACAATTTTACCCTTGCTTTTGCCATACTGTCTTAAAAATCTCTAGACTACAAAACATTTGCCATGATACCTGTTAGTGCAAGTTTCTTGTGCAGTCATGGCTGGAGTCAGCTAGTTTGCACAGACGAGTGGGTGTTGACAACACGCTAGTCTGCTATTTCTACCAGAGGTTTCTACCTCTCCTCATTGATACTAAAAGGACATCCACAGTTACTAGCTTAGGCTTAGGTATTTATGTAATGAATCCCACTCTGGCAGGCCTACTGTTGAGCCAGAAATGATAAAAAATGCCTATTTAAAGTACTTGAGAGGATTTTTTGTTCTCCTATTATCATTAACAATTTGTACTACAGAAAGCAAGTTTATAAAGTGTTTGGATGATGCCAGTCTGGGGAAAAGCTGGAAATGAGCTCAGAGCTTATCAGCTTGTGGTGCTGCTTAAAGAGTGGTTGTACTACTGAGTAGCCTTTGGAAGAAATGTGATTATGTCTGCGTGGTACTGCAGTTGCACTAATAAATGCTGCCTCACTCGAGGGTCTCCACGGAACCACCTCCCTGGCTCTGCATCCACAGCCCTCATAATTTGCAACCCAGATATTTGCAACCAAGCTACCCATGAATAATGAGAGTCAGCTGCATTTCTATACCAGAACTACCTCTATTTAGCTTACAGATCTCTTATTCATTTACTCTGATATGACTGTGTCATGTACTCAATGTTATATTTTACCATCTAATATCTTATTTGTGAGTTCTAAGAACCAGAAGGCATGAAAAAGATATGAGAGCATAGTCTGTAAGAATACAGAAGTAATTACTTTCTGTAATTGTCCTGAAAAATAAAGATACAGCAATGAGTAGCAGAGATAGGATAAGACTCAGTCATTGGTCTTTGTATTTCTGGAAGGAGGCAAAATGGTGATAGTATCTGAAACTACACAGAGTATTTTGTAAAACATTAACCCTAAGCAGGTTTGCATTTCAGTCATTTGGACAGTGAAAGTATAATTGCTTTTCTCCAGAGCTGCTCTTCTAAGTAAAAACAAGTGCGTGCATAAATATTTCTAGTAAAACTATTCTGACTTGAAATAGTATGAAAATTTTATTCTACTTCTTATACCTTACCGACAAAAAAAATTCTAACTAAAAAAAAAACCACAAAATCCTCCAAAGCCCAAAACCCCATATGCCAAACCTTGAAGAGTAATCATTTAAAAGGAAGAGAAGGTAGATCTCTATAAGTTCACGAAGAAAACGCCATATGGAAGAAAAAGTCCAAAATCTTATTAACATGTAAACAACTAAGATCACAAAATACTCAGAGATTCAGTGAATTCAGGGGTTTAGAGAAGCTCATTGTCTTTGAAAAAATTTAGAGTATTTTCATTATTTAGGTGCTTAAATATCTGTATGATACTTAGATATCAAATCAAAATAGCAAGATATCAAAATATAATTAAAAAATACATAAGAAATAAAGTATTTTAACAGTGGGAGCCAATTGTTATAAATCGGCAAGAAATGAGAACAAGAGTAGCAAGACTCCTCTTACAGGACTGAAAAGGTAGGAACACAACATCTAAGCTAAGCATGCTCAGAAGAAACAGGAAAAGAGAAAAGGTATGCTGCCAACCCTGCAACCTTCACCAATGGAGAACGTTTCTCAACTAAAACTCAGTATTTTTAGTTGAAGGTCTCCTTCCATTTGAAATAAATCAAAACCACATATTTCATTTAGGTCAGCTCAACATTAATCCAAGCCACAGCCATGCCTCCTGCCCCCTGTCTTCCATATTGACTGGACTATTAAATCATCTCACCATGACGTACTTGGTCCTCTCTGGCTGACTGAGTCACTGCATCATGGGAGACACTCATACTTATGGAGACTTTAACTCGGGTGTCCCCTATGTGTGAGTGATAAAGTATGGGATATCTGAATTCCATCTATGGAAAGTCACTATGCACAATACATGGATGTAACATTAAGTCCAAATACAACACTTGAACATTTTTTAAAATTACATGTTACATGCCACATGTTCGAAAAAAGTTTTAACTTTTTCTTAAGAACAGAAGAAAAGCATGAAATGAAACTGACATTATCAAACGCCAGATATGCCTCATTTGTTTCATCTCTTCTGTGAATAATTTCTATACATCAACATTACTGGGTTTTGTTGAATGTTGTAATAGCATCTATCATAACTATGTTATGAAAATTTGTCATACAAACCTCGATCCTGAAAACCTGTGTGCACAAATATCCTTCCCCTAACTAATAAGTTAAGCAAATCTGCAAATACATTCTCACATAAGAACACGATCACTTCCAAACTGATGGCACTGGGAAACTTAACTGGTATTCGTAATTGGTTCAGGCATATCCCGTAGGAATACGCTGTATTGTTCCTATACAATTCTCTCTTTTTTTACGCCAAGAGAATGGTGAAATTGCCTATGTTTCGGAGATACTAATATCCTTCAGTTTTACTTTCTTTCACAGCCAGCCCCAAAATCTCAAATGTGAAAGAAAAAATCTGAGACTGGAAATCTCTGCTCTTGAAAGGAGTCCTATAAAAAAGGAAAGCAATTCTTTGCTGGTGCAAGAATATGTCTTAACAGTCCTTAAGGCCTTACACTGTGAACCCTGAATGCACATCTATGGCTACACAAACACTTCCAAGTATTAAGCTGTAACTTCAAACTTGCCTAATCAACAGTAATTCAAGTAGAAATATGATAGAAAACTCATTAAGAAAAATAATTTTGCTGACACAGACTTCTATTGAAAGTATCTTAAATTGAACGGCTGCACACAGAAAACACTTTTTCCTCCAAAACAACTGTGATTAGTCTATAAAAAGATTCATTTCTCCTAGAATAGAAAATCAAACCAGGAACAGCTTTGTTCAGGCATCTGCTAGCAATGGAAAACATATTTTGTCTTTGGCCAAATATGTGAAATAATGTTTTTATTCTGGAAGTGTTTTGCTATTTTATATTCCCCTCATTTTTGTTTTGTTGATTTCATGCTGTAGCCACAATAATGTTATTAACACCACTAACTTTTTTGTGTTCCTTAATAAGGAAACCTATGGCTTCAAATTAAAAAAACACCACCAGAATTAACAGTTACATAGTCATTGTAGAGGAGTGATTAGACTAATCAAAATTCTTTGATTAAAGAATGCTTCCCAAGTGTCTGTCCCTGATAATTACTATGCAACCACTACATTCTAGGAGATATAATTGAAAGCCTTCATGTAAATGCCTTTTTTACATAGCAGTTATCTATTTTTTTCATTTTATATATATTTATATATAACTGGTGCTACCCGGGCTTTAGGAGCTGATATTTTTAGAAAATCAGCAAATCTTATGAAACTTAAAGTGAAATCACAAGTACTAACAACAGTACAAAAATCTTTAATTCAGTTTTCTTAAGACAAAGGCAGATAATCTAATTTTCTTCCTCCATTTCAAGTTGAAGTATGATGCCACAGGTTTTACTGCACATTATTGAACACAAGTGCTGAGCCCTGTAAGTCAAAACAAAACACAACTAAGTATAACAGCAATTATCCCAAAAAGTCCACCTGGTCTTAAATAACAGTATATCCTTCCTATGATGCTATGTGAATGTATCAAACCTTTTGATGCATTTGTCCTTGACTTTGTGAGATGAGATTATTCACTCAATTTTGCAGATTGCCTTCATACAGCCAACATTTTGACTCGAGCAAGGCATCCACAGCCTTCACTAATTAAGGACTCAGCTGACACACTGAGTAAAAGGTTAACTAAGCTAATTTTCAAAGAATCATTAGTGACAAACTTTTATTTTTCTTTTAAAGCACTTGACAGAAGAGAGGCCAGAGCATAAGAAGAGATGTGGAGGAGGGAGTGAGCTAACCTGGTGATCACAGCACTTGTGCCAATGCTGGGAAACCCAGGCTGCACTCCTCTGCTCCTTCCCCTGGATTTCAGTCCTCACCTCCCCACTAGCAGGAGACTGCCCTGGTTTTCCATCAGGAGGCTGTTCTGGGACAAAAGCCTTGTCCAGCTTTCCTGCCAAACTTGCTAAATTTTGCAGTAGAGGAGAATCAAAGGCCAAGAGGCCACTGAAGAAGAGAACATGATTCTACATCTTTGGGAGGAGAGTGTGTGTTTCAGCACCTGCTCTGAAGACTTTGAATGTACTTTACAATAAACAAAATACATAAACAGCCTTTAGAGCAAAGACTAGAATTATCCCCTGGATTCTTCTCCTCCCCTGAAAGTGGGAAACATGGATAAAAAGAAAATGAAGATGAGTTACATCCTAACCAAGTGTTGAAACCACTAGGAAATTATCTGAAGGGAAAATACTCTTCCTATTCTCTGGCTACATATTTGAATAAGAGTAATACCCATTGCAGAGAAGGTATGCTGACTTATGTTAGGTATGCTATGCATGTAGATATCAGATTGGGTTTTCCAAGCATAAGGTAGCAGATTTATTTCTGGTCACAATTTGCAGCTTTCAATATGGTTTAAATATAAAGTAGACACCATGCTACTCAGCTATGGACAAGACACAAGAATATTCACAAATGGGAAGGCCAGAGACAAAATATTAAGTACCTGGCCAATTTTACTGGTAAAATCTATGTTCAGATTTTGAGAGCTGCATGCTTTTACTTAGGCAGTGAAACAGCCCTTTGCACATGATAGCTACTTGCCCAAGGCCAGACCACAGACTCAAAACTAAGAGCAACTTCCAAGACCAAGGAAGGTTTTAACCGCTGCATGTTCTTATCTCACCAGTGTAAAGCTTAAGAGCAGCTATAACAGAATATAATTGCTGTATATTTAATTGAAACCACTGTATGGGATAATAACAGTCCTTTTTTACAGTGTATAGAAAATATATACATCACACAATCTCATCTTTTTCCGCCACTCACAATGTTTGAATTATTTGTGTAAGTAGTAATTGGAAGGATGGTTAAATAAAACTATCTGGAAGAATCTGTGCATAAATTTTACTATGTTTTTGCAGTCACATTTAATATCACAGCAAAATATACATAAACCATAATCCAAGCTCATGTCTATGAAGGAAAACATACAAATAAATAAAATTATTTTCATATCTTAATTGATCCCTGGCCTGATAAAGGTAGCATAATGCTTTCATGCTGCCTCCACTTTTAGAACAGTGCAAGAGTCCCCTTCCACAGGGGCCAAAAGCAATCAGCACTAATAGCACCAGCTGTCTGCCAAAGCCTTTCTGATCACACCACGGCTGCAGCAGCGATACTCTTCTGGCAGGAAAAAGAAATCACTGACATTGTTGCATCCCTAATAAAAGCTGTTGAGATGGTGATCCGGTACTCTGTCAGGCACAAGTGTTTATCTGGTAGCTGTTCCAGGGAGTGAATGTTATACTAAGTGCTCTGGGGGAAAGGAAAGCAAAAATCAAAACAAGATCCATCTATGGGGGTTTATGTTCATTTTGAGGCAAGACAATGGTACCAGGGCTTTAAAAAAGATGATGATAGACATGGCTAGAAGGAAGAAAGAGACAGCAAATGTTCTTAAAAAATATTAATCTGTCAATTCAGCCTAGTCCCTGTCAATGTTTTTTCACCCTATCATCAATTACTATTCACTGTGGCAAAGATGGCAAAAGATTACAAGGCAGATCTTTGCAGGTGAAAACCGAACCATGCTAGCAGACTTGTGTGTAAAAGCCTGCTTAACAAACAACATATGTTTGGTTTTGCTGTTGCTTTAAACAAATGTTAAATTCCCTAAAAAAGATCTTTGGAGATACGAGCAAAAAATAGGTCTCTTTCCTTTCATCTCATTTCAACTTTTGTTTAGTCTCTGTACTTTGTTTCATGTTTAAAATGTTCATGCTTGTGGCCTACAGGTACTGAAAAATTAAAACCTTTTAGCATGAAATTTAATTTCATGCATTACTTAATAAACATTAAAAACAATATCTAATATCTTCTTTCTGCAAAAGAACAATATTTTATTACCACAGAGGTTACAGGGCATTAGCATGACTTGAAAATTTAAGATAAGACTATCACATTTATCATGTACCTTGGAATTATTTTAGTTCTTTACTTTTACAATGCCTGGTACAAGGGAACCCTGATCCATATTCTATAAGTAAGTAAAGACAATAAAACACAGGATCCAAGATCTTTTAAGTCCTGTATTACAGACAGTGCATCTCTGGTACTACAGAGCTACTCAAGACACAGAAATGTATATCGTTCTTCCTTCTGTATTTCCCCTAGTCTGAAAAACACACCTGCTTTGTTAGCCATCAATTGCAGATGATAAAAGAAGAAAATATAAATAAAAGAAGAAAATTTTAGTTGTTAACTTGTAAGACTAGGTATACTAGTTCCTTCTGTTGTGGTTTAAACTCAGCTGGCAACTAAGCACCACACAGCCGCTCGCTCACTCCCCTCCAGCAGGATGAGGGAAGATTTTCCCTCAGAAGGGTAAAAGCTTTTTATCTCAACTACTGGGTTAAGATAAAAACAGCTTAATAATTGAAATACAATAATAATAATAATGAAAAGGAAAATAACAGAGAGATAAATAAAACCCAAGAGAGACAAGTGATGCAAATGAAAACAATTGCTCACCACCAAGTAACCGATGCCCAGTCAGTCCCCAAACAGCAGCCCCCCCCTGCTACCAAACTCCCTCATAGTTTATTGCTGAGCATGACATCATATGGTATGGAATATCCCTTTGATCAGTTGGGGTCAGCTGTCCCAGCTGTGTCATTTCTCAACTTCTTGTTCACCTCCAGCCTACTCGCTGGTAGGGTGGTGTGAGAAGCAGAAAAGACCTTGACTCTGTGTAAGCACTGCTCAGCAGTAATGAAAACATCCCTGTATTATCAATGTTGTTTCCAGCACAAATCCAAAACATAGCCCCTTGCCAGCTACTGTGAAGAAAATTAACTCTATCCCAGACAAAACCAGTACACCTTCTTACAAATACCTCACCTCAGATATCCAAGGATAATCCTAATCCCAGGATTATCCTGTGATAAACCATACACACTCTGCTCCTTAAAACATATTAATCTAACTTTCTTTCACTTTCTTGTAACTTTGGTTGAAATCTTGGCTTCAGAACTATTGCATGTATAGCTTCCATTATCTTCAACAGGGACACGACTCTAGAAACCAGGCCTCTCTCCTTATCTCATAATTATAAATCTTGAACTAGGACAACATGAATTTAGAATGGACAAGGAACCTACTCCCTGCCCTCAAAATATGCAGAAAAATAACACTGTCAAACCCCATCAAAGATGAACCTTAAGTGGGGTCAGAAGAAGCAATGGCAAAATCTGTGTACAAGGAAGTGATTGCCATTCAAAAGCATTCTCACACACTTAAGAACAAAAAAAAATCCCCTCAAAATAAATACAACACAGGTAACACCTAGAATAAAAGACTGCAAAATAGCAATACACAAAGAAAATTCGCTAAAGAAATAGGGTCAATTTAGTCTGCTTAGATTCATAAAACTGAGAATAAATTAGAGCTCTAAGTAGTCAGAGTATTTTATATTCTGTGTGTGTGGCAGTTGATGCATTTTTTTTTGGAAAATAAAGTGTAGATTTAGACAATAATACTTATACAAGATGAAATGCACTTTTAGAAATACCTGAAAAACTTAATCTTCTATTGATCTAACATTGCCATAATCCTTGCTATTTAAGTACTCCATTATTTGTGCCTGTTCCATGCACCTTTTGGCTAATTGAACAAGTGCTTTTCTCCCCCAAACAATTATTAATTCCACTGTAAATTCTCCAGAAGAACAGAAATGTTTTAGAATCAGATATTCTGTAGTCTAGATTTGCAGACTGAAACCTATACACCGAGATGAAAGATTAAGACTTGCCTTCAATGAATAATTTGTGAACATACAAAAAAAGATGATTTCACTATAACCACCAGCACTGTATTTTCCTCCTTCTGCTTCCATGATTCGTCTCTCTGCCTCCTCAGCATACATTTATATTTTATGGTGCTACAGAAAAGATTCCATTCCATTCCATTCCATTCCATTCCATTCCATTCCATTCCATTGTTCCACTTCCCACTAAAACAAACAAAAAAAACGATTTAACACTTATTTGAGCTGGCCTGATAAGCTAACCAGTGTCTGGTGTTAATGTACCGCCACCTTCATCTTTCTACACACATACACATGAGTATAAATATTTTCTTCATAGATGTATTAAAGCTGCCCCCTGGAAGCAGCAGATATGTCAGATTAGTGTCCGTTTGCAAGATGCTCTTCTGAAACCTACCCTCTGCAGTGTTTTATGAAGGATCTAGAGCACAAGTCTTATGAGGAGCAGCTGAGGGAACTGGGGTTATTTAGCCTGGAAAAAAGGAGGCTGAGGCCAGACCTTATTTCTCTCTACAACTACATGAAAGGAGGCTGTAGCGAGGTGAGTGTCACTTCTCCCAAGTAACAAGTGATAGGACAAAAGGAAACAGCCTCAAGTTGTGCCAGGGGAGGTTTAGGTTGGAGATTAGGAAAAATTTCTTCACCAAAAGGGTTATCGAGCATTGGAACAGGCTGCCCGGGGAAGTGGTGGAGTCACCATCCCTGGAGGTATTGAAAAGGTGTGTAGATGTGGCAGTTAGGGACATGATGTAGTTATGGACTTGGCAGTGTTAGGTTTATGGTTGGACTTGATGATCTTAAAGGTCTTTTCCAACCTAAATTATTCTATGATTCTATGTTTAGCATTATTGGTCTAACAACTTGTCTTTTCAAATCCCCAAAATTCTATTCCAAAACCAAAAATGCACTGTGCAACTTTGGTGCAAGGATATAAGTGAAGGGAGATGTGCAGACAGGGTAGGCACTCTTTAGCTTTAACTACCAAGAGTTATTCTTTGCTAGGAGTGGATTCAATTTAGAAAATGAGGGAAGAAAAAAGCCCAGACTTACAGGAGATATTTACCAAGTATTCCCTAACGATAAGCTGTGTGGTCTGAACATGTGGCACAGCCTTACAGCAGTACCCAAGAATCTGGTGCCTGAGCTCCATGACAAGGCCAGAGCTCAGGGGACAGAGAACAACTGAGTTCTTTTTCTCTCATCAGCAGCTCAGGTCCGTAGCCCATGGGGTAAAAGATGACTTATGGTAGCACTATAGATTTTAAAATGTGTCCACTAAAAATTTCCTCATTGAGTCTAAGCCTTTAGTTTTGTTTTTCAGCATAAAACCAAAGATTAATCTTTAAGCAATGTATTGCCCAGCTTTACCCTCGCACAGCTGCATTTTTTTGATAGGATCACAGTCCGAACAGTGGTAACAGCAGCGAAACACAGCAGGTATGAACAAAGGTGTCAGAACCTGTCCTGGCAGAAATTTCATGCCAAGTAAAGTCCTATCATTCTTAAGAAACACCAAGCACACTTCTCTAAAACAATATTCAACCAATTACAATATTTCCCACATAAAACCCTATGGTCTGGTTCTAGTGCACTCTTTCTGGCTGATACAGTGTACACCCATCTTTCAGACCCTCTCATGCAATTCAAGATGTATAAGCTATTCTGTATGTTAGTAACTACTAATGACTTCCTGAGAAGGTTTTGGTGTAAATTCAGTGAAAGGTATAATTTAGCAAGCAGATTTGGCAAGCAGCAGATAAAACAATTAGACTAAAGAGATTTTGTGAAAGAAGTGGCTGGCAGTGCACCCACAGCGAAGGATGACTTTGTAATTAAGCAAAGACATTTTATAAGTGGCAGATAAAACAATTAATGGAAAAATCTTTTGTGAGTGAAATAACTCATTAAATATGCACAGAGAAGGTACATTTGCGTGAAAATGATGTGTAGATTTCCACTGAAAAGCAATCTATTTTTTCCTGCCTTTTTTCCCCTCTTTATATTACTAGGGTTTGATATAGGAGAACGATGGAAAACAGAGTATTTAGTAAAGGAACAAATTCCAAACAAGGACTGTGGATGAATTTGAAGCATCAGCCTAAAAAACTCTTGCATTAGAAGTCAATCATTCTGTACCTCAGCTATCCAAACCTTGTTTTTTTTTTTAATCAAGCTTTCTTGTTTTATGATTGCTATGCTTTATTGCTTTATTTTAACAAGACGTCTGCAGCCAAATGTTGACTGAAACAGCATGCTGTAAAATTATTTGAAAGGATGCGACAGGCTATAATTTCCATTACTCTGTGTGGAGGAAAGGGAAGTCTGTCACCAGATTTACTACTCAGTCCTTGATCTCAGGTAACTATTTGCTTACACAGCATTGAAAGTACACAAGGAGCTATAAAATATTGAGTAAAAACATGTTTATTCCCTGAAGAACTTAAGACCTTGGTTAACTATTTGAAAAGTGTATTTGCCTGTTCAAGTACAACAGGAACCACAGGAGATGACGAGCATTCCCTGTGACAACTCAGAGCTGTGAGAATCTCCTCCCAGTCATTCCCTCCATTCACTGTGATGTCTCTGGGGAAGAGGAATAAATTTGGTTTTCCTGAAGAAGATAACAGGACACCAGTTCTGTATTTATCTTGCCGGTGTGCTATAGAGGTCACAGGACTGGTCTAGGCAGGGACTGACTGCTCAGCAGTACCCTAACTTATGACAGCGCACCAAGTATTTTCGGATGAGCTGAACTATATAGATAAATGGACCATTCGGGTCATACATTACCTCAGCTTTGAAAAAAGTGTGCATGCAAACACCGATTTTGCAAAAGTCCTCCTGCCTGTGCCATTACGATGAAGAAATGGTGAGAAATGGTGTGTTTACAGACACAAGAGCTCTACACTTTTCAGTCTGTGCTGAAGGGGTTGTTCCTATGGACAGCTATTTGGGTGATATCATAGCTTTTGATCTGGTGGACTTGAATCCATGATATTCTGTTTGAACTGTGTGAAATGAAATTACAATAGACATTAAAGATATTAGCATATCTTTTTTCCATCCAAAAAAGAATTAAATTACATATTGGGTTCAGCTAGGACAGTCAAAATATAGCTTAGCCTTCCCCTTGCTCTTGTTTTTTAACTGTTTTCATTCATTTTTTTTTCCGGAGGGGTATTTTTATACATCCCAAGGCTGGGACTTTTTTATTTACATATGTTCCTCACTTGACAAGGCTGCTTTAGCATTTTTCTCCACTTAAAACTTAATGAAGTACCACGTAACCTTCGTTCAAAGTATTTTACACCTCTCCAAGAGAATGACTCCTGCATTTCCAAACTCAACAATTAATTTATATATCATAATACCATCTCTTCAAAAAACAGAAAAAGGCAATAAATAAGTATAATCAGAGCAAATCTACATATTTGGGAGAAACAAAGCACTAAGATTATATGTCTGAGTTCTTTGAAGAAAAAATATATTCTTCTTTGAAAAAAATTTTAAATATTTATTAAAGTCAGTATTTGACTAGAAGATAGGAATTGAAAATATTAGCATTTCTGTTTAGGTAAAGTCAAATTCTCTAGTAAAATTAAGTTGCACTTGTTTCTTAGCACCTTCAAATTCATTCCAGTAAAAGTTTGTTTTATTGCTGCAGTTCCCTGTATTTAAGACCCTTTAGGATAGTCTCCTAAATATCTTCTAGAGGTATAATAAAAACATTCTGATCCTGCTAAATCTTTTACTTTTGTTAACTCTGGTTTTATTACGCATGAAAAACACTTTTGCAAACTGTAACAGCATAACAACTTAGCAGCGATCTCCCTTACACTACAGCAACCTGCAAATGAGGAGCTATAGCAAAACAGTGGAAGCTGCATCCCTATCTTCCCTTTTACCTTCAATGATTCATACAGTTCTTTTTGTTTGAATAACTGTCAGCTTGACCTGCAACATATACTGCTAAAGGCAATTAATTCTGAACTGTACAAAAGATATATCCATCTTAACTGTCAAATATTTATACACAGTATGTACTTTTCCCCTAGAAACAGTTTTAATTATTTCCCCTCAAGAAGCTATGATTGTTTTCCTCATCACTTTGTTTCAATACAATTTTTTAATCATCACATCTATTGGTTAAACAAAAGATCTTCTAATAAGTGATTTTTCAAAATGTCATTAAGGGAGAGGCTTTGTAAGGCATAATATCTCAGCACTTGCAGGATTAGCAATACACCCTTTATTCTTCAGGAGCAGATACTTTACTTACATTTAAAAACACACTCATAAATTCAGACAGCTCTCTCCTAAACAGGTCAATCATCCACAAAGCCACTTCTTTGTACGAACAAAGCCAGGAATCAGAAACTCTGATCTGATCAAATCGAGTGTGACTTTCCTTTCTGGACACAATATTTATTCCCATTTGATTCTGACCCTCAGTGCATGACTGTTGGAAGAGCAGACGTACTTCTAGCAGCATTACTTCCATCTTCCAGCAAAGACACATGACGACAACACATCGATGCAAAGGCTGACTAACAGGGGTAGCTACCAACCTGGTGATGGACTGCTTTTTTAATTACCTGTTCTATTTTAATCAGGAGCAGCTGACTCCATCGTTTCTACAGTTGTTCTGGCAATAGAAATAAGAAATTTCACCTGGGAATTCAGTTTAGGATATTCTTAAGAGAGACTGCCAATAGCAGAATTTTAGCAAAATATAAAGCACATGTAGATTTGGTAAGTTTGGCTTTGGGACAAGTGCTTGAATATTTATTTCTAAGAGTAAGATGCAAAAAGAACATTCTGCTGTCAGCGAGACCAACCAGACCTAGTGGTGTTTTCAGCTTTTGCAAATCATCCGGATTCTGAAGGCGTGCTCTATTGATGCACTGCAACTTATATATTTTAAGAGCAGAACAAAATGAGTTTCTCCTAAAATCTTGCTTCAGTTTAACCTTTGTGCTATAGATATTATATGTAACACATAGAGCAATAAAACATGAATTATAAATACAATGTATGTTTCGGTTATTTTTAATAACATTCCAGATAAGGTTTAATCCAACATTCTTAGAGTTCAAACAGGTTACCCACTTATGCAACCACCATTAACCAACCATTTTACTATGTCATTCACTCATATTCAAATAATAATTAAATAACTCAAATATCTATTATTAACTGTTATATCTTGTATAAGACTTCTTCAGAAACCACTACAATTGCTCATAATTTTTTTTTAAAGTTATGTACAGGATATCAAGCTATATTTCAAAGGACTGAGAAGCTTGCCATATGAGGAAAGGGTGAGAGAACTGGGTTTGTTTAGCCTTTAGAAAAGAAGGCTTAAGGGAGACCTTATCACCATGTTCCAGTATTTAAAGGGTGGCTAAAAATAAGAGGGAGATTCCCTTTTTATAAGGAGTCATGTGGAAAAGACAAGTGATAACAGGTACAAGTTACTCCTGGGGAGATTCCTGTTGGACACCAGAGGAAAATTTTTCACAATAAGAACAATCAGCCATTGGAATAATCTCCCCAGGGAAGTGGTGCATTCCCCGACATTGGACGCTTTTAAGATTCGGCTGGACAGGGTGCTGGGCCATCTTGTCTGGACCATGCTTTTTGCAGGAAAGGTTGGGCCAGATGATCCTTGAGGTCCCTTCCGACCTGGTATTCTATGATTCTAAATTTGGGGATGTTAATTTACTTTTATGGCAACCTGTTGTTAGTCTCCACTGTAAGATATCAAATATCTTGGACTTCAATAAGATTCTATGTCTGAAAGTGTATTCAGAAGGAAAGGCTTACAAAGTAAGAGCTTACGGGTGCCATTTTCTCGTATATTTGTAGCAGTTTGTACATAGACACAATATAGACATAAATGTCCATGCCCCAGCTTTAAATTAGCGACTTTAAAATGGAACTTTCTTTAACGGCTCCTCTTATTTATTTCCTTTAAAACATGTAATCTATTAACAAATAATATGCTCAATATGGTTTTCATCATCTTGGACTCTCTCCCAGTAGGTAAGTAATGTGCTCAATGGTAATAATCCTTGACAAGTTTGACTTGTGTTAATGTACTCCAGTAAGAGCATAGGTGATACATCCCCTGAGGTACCTCGCTGACATAACTCACCAGTGTTCACTTTGCATATTGCCTATCCATAACAATGCATGTTTCCAAGTTATTTTGAACATGGAAGGCCATTGCAGGAGACCAAATGGACTTACAAACAGACTAAACATCAAGGCTAACTTGTAACCCCCCTGAAGACAAAGAACTGTGTGCTCAGAAGGGTATGGACAATGACAGGAGGTGATACTCTGTAAGGGAACAGGGGGTGGAGATCCCCTGAATCTGTCCAAGGAATGTCTCAAACACTCGCAAGTTACACAAGATAAGAGGAACTAAACACTGATGAAAGAGGAGCAGCCTGTCAACAGCTGGATGATTGCCCAAGAAGCAGTGAAGTCAGCAAAAATCTGCAGTAACTGGGAGAAAGGTAATTCCAGCAGGGGGAGATCACGACCACTGACCCATTGACCACTGACTCAATACACCCACTGACCCAAAAGAAGGATAGACTGAGCATGTGTGCTAATTTGCATAGCAAGCGAGGCTGTAATTTGAATAAGAGGTAGTCCACATTGAAGGATAATAATAAAAAGGGGAAGACAAGTGCCACAGGTGGGGAACTTCTGGACAAGCCCTCCTACAGACCAGAGACCCCCAGTGTTGGCTGGACCAACACTGGAACCCGGACCGGTGATCTCAGTTTCTCTCTCTCTCCTTTCCTTCCTCTCTACCTCTTCCCCTCTTTCTAGTTTCTCTAAGCTGCTAGGTAACGCAAAGCCTACCCCAAGCTGGTGTTAAATAGCTTGAGTGGATACGTGCCAATACATATAATGTGCTTTGCTTTGTAGTAACTATTAAAGTTGAGATTCGTACATGGACCTTGAGTGTTCTTTCACCTTAATCCACACCTCGTGATCTGCAAATATGAGTCACTCGCCTAATATTTGACTCACCTATTAAGAGATTAGCCCAGCCATCCCTATCCCCTCTAATCTCTGAGGACCAGTTAGAAAGCAAGGGGGCTCATCTCTCAACAAATTTATCCCTCTCCCCCTGGTGGGACGTGACAGCCATATTCAACCAAGTATTGTTAACTAAAATTTAGTAAAATTATCGCATCTATAAAGAACAATGTGAAAGGCTGTAAGAAAAATGCAAACTTTTATGCTCACGAATCAAAAAGAAATTGCATTTTCTGCAATCACCAGCTCATGTATAATATGCTTTGAAATTGGATCACATTATCACTTCAGACAGTACAAGAAGTATCATAAAATAATAGCTATGTCATGAATTGTTTTTTTTCTAAGAACTTTCTAAAGTAAACACTAAGGTTTGATAATATATTTCTTCAAATGGACTGCATCAGAGAGGGGGAATGCATGTGAAAGTATTTGGCCAAATAAATTGCATGTGCAAAATAGCTTCAATGAAATTACTAGGAGATGCATAATACTATTCCTCCTGTCTTGCAAAAAAACCTGAGATTTTATCTGTTCTGAATGGGAAAATTTCCAGAATCTGATTAAATAAATGAATTTGAACAATTGAATAAATTCATTTTCATGATTTTAAAATGTTTATTTTTATGTAATCTCTCTCTTTATTACTTTTTTTTTCTATATAAATTCCCCATTTCATCAATGCCTGGATATTTAAAAATATTTTGAAACAGGAGTAACCAAATCTGGTGATGTATCTGAAATTACTTATTTCTGAAGCGGACCGGATGGAAAACACTTGCATAATTATCCAACAGGAGTTACAGGAGTTTGTCTGCAGAATTTATCTTTGCTGCAGTTTCTAGAATATGTAAACTTTAACAAAGATAGACTTTTGATGCTTAAAACTACACTTCTGGTGTATATTTCAGCCAGTTTATATGTGGATACAATTCACACATTCCCATGCACTGATCTAAAGTTTAGAACCTTAGCATGGAACTCTAATATTATATTTTCATTTCTATCTTGGTTAAAAGCATGTTAGCTAATAGTAAAGAACACCTTAATTTGTTCATTTCAATCATCTTGACTCTCTCCCATTAAGTAGCAGTATATTCAGCTGTAAATATACAAACTATGAGATTTTTAAAGTGTGCAATTCAGCAGTACAAAATTTGTATAAAGTTCATCTAAGATGCTTAATATAAGCCCAGAAGGGTTTTGATTTTTTTTCTCCTTCAAGCGTGTTTGAGAGCGCCTTTTATTTAGGCCAGAATGTAGAGGGAAAAAAGCCCTTCTCCCTTATTCCCTCTTTCTACATGAACAGCACTATCTGTACATTCTAAAAAGATTTCTACAAGTGCAGAGAGATCTGTGGGAGACCCCTTCTTAAACAGTGGTGCCTGATTAAGTTATCAAACACAGAAATAAAAAGGAAAACCAGTAACATCATCCTGATCATTGCTAGCACTGAAAGTCATATATGGTCAACTGATGAAAGTCTGAAATCACAGCAGCAGTGGCTGAAATTACGTATGCAAAAAAAGTCCATTAATATCCAAAGAAAACATTGATACATTTTTTTTTTCCCACCAAACAAAGCCAAATTTAATTTTGATATGCTAGAAGGCCTGTGAGTTGATGACTGGAAAACATTTCAAGACTTCAATTTGTGATAACACAGTTTTTACTGCAGAGCAGATGAATATTTAAGAAAGCAATTCAAAACCGAGTAAGAGAAATTACCAGAAGCCTTCAACAAACCAGCAACGGAATAAAGTCATTTCTAGATGACTGTAAAAAAGTCAAAGTAAAATAAAAAACAAAACAAAACAAACCACTAGAAAAACAGAAGTCAGAAATATTACACAAAATACTGATGAAATCACTGGGCAGACAAAACTTGGACAGAAAAAAGTTTTGGGAGAAGGGGGCTCCAGCAGCCACCAGAGGTGCCAAAGACACATGACATAAAAATGTGAGAGCGTATGGTAAAGATGGAATCCAGTGTGCCCAGTTTAATAGCTATATTAAAGACACCGAGTAAAGCTAAATTCTTCAAGCATTTCATGTTGTGTAACAGTCAATGAAGGCAGATTTTGGAAAACAAAATCTTTGTCTAGAAACTTGTAAAACATTTTTTGACTAACTACAGAGGGAATTAAAAGTGTTTAATTTAGCGTAAAAAGTAAGCACAAGCTGTCTCCCAAAGTTTAGTGGGTAGGAGCCTAATCTAGGTTGAATCATGATCAGACCAGAAATAAGAATGATAAAACAGGTGACCCAAGAACTTCTGGAAATGCTGAACAGATATTAGAAGCATAGGAGGAATTGCAAGTTGCAAAACCTTCAACTTACCCAAACATCAGATCCTGATCAGGCCAGGTTTTAAGACAAGCATGGATATGAGCATTGGACCAGCATCACCAAGGTACAACAGGTAAATAATAGGTTGCAGTAACAAACACAGCAACAAAGACATTGAAGTCTGCCAAAACAGTCAATACATTGCCTAAAAACATGTAAAAGGACATAGGAGGGAAAAAAGAGAAGACGGATGCTAAACTGAAGCAATGAAGTCACAGCTGCTTTGCTTCCTGAAATAAAAACTAGAAAATTACTAAGCTAGATTTTTTTCACATTTAGGGGATGTATGTGTAAAGAGAAGAATCCTATCTGTTGTCTCTGAATTTTCATACATCTTTTGTTCATCTGCAGACCACAGTGAGTACTAATCTTGAAACCAGCAATGTGCTTGTTTCAAATATATTCTTCATACTTCTGAAGAGGTAAGAATTTTAAAGGAGAGAGAATAAATTTCTGTCGGCTCTGTGTAACTCCAAGTTCATGAATTCCATTAAACCGACACAACACATACAAATGAATCTATTTTAAAGAATCTCCAGTTTTGTGAATAGATTTGTTTTTGTTTTATACTGCATGTGAGGAGATTAAAAACAAATGAGGTAATATGGTAATATTTTCATGCGTACAAAGCTAGATTCTAGTTATGGACTTCAAAAGTGACCAAGGCCTAAATCATTAAATGCTGTGCACGTGCCAATCAATGATTTGTATAAGCAAGCATTCAGAGATATTTAAGCATTTAACATTTGATAAAATGCCTTTACATGACTGACATTTATAAGGACTTAAGCCCTGTTTTTTGCTGTCTAAATGTGCAATGCTGTAGGGATATTATTTCTGCTAGTTATCTTGTGTAATGAAGTCATAATAGTACAGACTTGAATGTGTGCTTTTAAAACTAGAGGAAATATTTTCCTGTTCCCAGATACTGCATTATTAATATTTTTATTATTAGCCTAGTTTTTTTAGTGATTTTGTTGGCCAAGGGAGAGCACTGTCCCCAGGAAGATGATCATTCTTCTTCCTCCTGCTGCAAAGATGGCAGAGACTCTACTGATTTGTGTTCTGATGTGTCAACAAAGTAGGTGAGAGATGAGCTCACACACCAGAAATCTAGATTATGCTCTTTGGAGGAGTTCAGTGGTGACAATACCAGTGGCCTGAGGTTGCAGTATCTGGTAGCAGGGTCTTACAGGCAGGCATTTTTCCACCCAGGTAATTGGCCATTATGATCTGTAATTTTTTTTTTTTTTTGAGACTAGCTCCTCTCAAAAAACAACTGCTAGGTCTCTTTTACAGGAATCGAGCCTCCATGTTACACTTTCTCATATTGTTGTTAGCGGACTGTTATCGGATACTAAGAATGAAAGGTAAGTGTCTTGTTAGCTCACCACATGCAAAGAAAAATATGATTGTAATAATGACACTTTTTCTCACTTTTTATTATTCTAGTTTATAGGTGTAGTGAATTATTCAGTGAGAGTTAACCTCCCCTTACTGCACACGTTTGAAACCTGCCAGTTGCATCACTGGATATCAGCAGTCAATTTTTCACACTTAAATTGATTGGAACACATTGACGCCTGTGCACCTTCTTTTTTTTTAGACACTGCATGCATGGATAAATAACTTGCAGAGTAAAAGGCAATTCTCAGTTACACTGAACTCCAGGCTTGACAATTAATTTTGGTGTCCCTGGGGAATGTTGTAATGTCTTTCAGCCTAAGTCTTTGTAATGAAGCTCTGCGTCAGCCAGCATGTTAATGACAGTCTGTGCACATCCAATTGGCAAGACTCTGTATCTGCTGACTGCACTAGCTATGGGTATTTTATGTGAAGGATGTAACACAGAACTCATATTAAAATACAATACATGTCATACTGTGGTGCATAAAAGCTCTTCTCTGGAACCAGGACCCTGTGGCCATGAGGACTTCACGTATATAAAACCAAAGAGCCTGCAGTGGCTTTGAGGCTTACAACAAGTTCCTTCCTAGTGGCACAACAGAAGAAATAATGGTGGTGGTTTGGTTTTTCAGCTCCCACTTCTGTGGGCATAGCAAGTGTTAGAGCACTGTTACTCCTTCCCATACAGAGCTCTCAGCCCAAATCAATCAGGTCTCAGTTTGGGATGCCACAGTCTAGTAGTGATGAGCCTCTGGCTTGGAGGAACCTGTGCCATATTTATATAATATTGTATGCATTTCTGTCATCTGTTTGTAGTCTTCCCTGTCTTTACCATTTCAAACAAGACTTTGAAATGTAGCTGTTCAAGTCTTATCAATTTCCATTCCTAAACGTTTTCCTTGGAGGGAAGAGAAGTTCATTTATGAAAAAAGTTTCATAACAAAACCAAAACCCCACACACTTTTTAATTAACCATAAGCATCTTTTCAGTAAAAAATATTTTGAAAACATTAAAAAGAAAGAATTTAATATTTTATTATAAAACAATTTTTTAAGGTACTGCAGTTTGGTTCTTTTTTTTTTTTTTTTTAAGAGATGAAGCCTGAAATATAATGTTGGACTTTGATTTGAATGATATACAGTATTTAAAACAATTTAGTTTTTAATGGTTGCATCCACCAGTGAATTAAAATAGTCTCTCACTTCACTCTTTGTACATGAATTCCTGGAGTATAATTATAACTATGTATCTGTGTCTACCTAAATAATACAAAACAAGACAATTTTTATTCTGATGAAATTCTTTTGCAACTTGGCCAATTCTTTGGCTCTTGGCCAGTTCTTTTGGTTACAAACCAAAAGTCTGTAAGTTTATGCCTGTGCTAAAGGATTCTCCAAAACCCTAGAAGACCATTTTCTGCTGTGATTTGTCAATTACAATTTTTATCTCAATTGTAAAACTTCCAGATGGAAGGTATGCAGATAATAAATAATATACTGCTCTTATATTTCACAGTGACACCTTTTAATGCGTCCATTTCCTGCTAAAGGGAAATTTCTGAAATGCATGTAGGAATTTTCTGCTATCTTTTTTCAAAAAATGTGCAGGATATTCTTTTTACCAGCAAAGTAGGGAATGTAAATTAAAATGTATTAAAACTCACAAAAAAATCCTTTCTAAAAATAATTTAAGGGTGTTTTCAGGAATGCCATCTCAGTTTGCTCTGCCTATGCTTACACAAAGACTTATGCAATTTTATTCCAGCCCAGCAGAAGACAAATATTTACACTGGGATCGGAAGTAGAGTATCATCTCTGATGTTTCATTCAGATGAATGCAATTGCATAAATCTAAAGCTTCAGTTGAATGGATTCATCATCACCTCCACCATGGCTGTACCCCCCTGTTCCAAGACGCTGTGATGCTGAGCCCAAAGCCCAAGCGCACAGGCAGGCGTGCTGCTGAGTGCATTCCAGGAATTTGCAAGGAGATGGGACACAGCCATGTTTGAAAAATGTTTTGTGTGTGCTGGGTAACAGATTTTAACTAAATGTTTAAAACATCTGACAGCATTTATCACCTTTAAATGTTAGCAGGTCATGGTCAGCCCTAGTACTTCACAGGGGTGTGTACCACCTCTTCTTCAGTCTCTACATGGAATGATGCTTTTGTTACCCAACATGTGTTAACGCCACTTCTCATTTTTTTTCAAGTAGAAAAGTTACAGACCTTTTCTACTGACTAGAACTCTTCTTTCCTTTTCAATAAGGTACATTAAGTTAGCTTATGCAAATACAACATGATTAAATTCCTAATGAGGTATGCCTACATATATATACTTTTCTCCATCTTTTTCCACTCCAATTTTCTCTTTTGATGACTATATATTTCTTTCAAGATGCACAACCCAATTTCTGAAGAACATTATATAATGACTTATTGTTGACACTAAATTACTAAAAATGACACTATAATTATCTTGTCTGATGCTTCTTATGCTTTTTTATTATTCTGATCATATTGCCTTGTTTCATTTTTTCAAAGCTAATATTTACATTGTACTCCATCCAAAAAAAGTCTTTCACGCAGAGCTAGCTAATAAAGAGTAATTGATTATGTAATATTACAATCCTTGCAACCTATAATCCTACTTGGTTAGAAAAATTAATCATAACACCTTAGTAATAGAAGCTCTATTGCTATTCGTTGGAACACACTGACTCAGACAGAAGCCCATTGCATTGAAAAATACAAATCAAATTTATCATTTAAATGCATCCCACTTCCCAAGTAAAGACAAGAGTGCCTGTTTGGTAAGCTGAACCACCAGCATATTTATGAGACTGAATGGAAATCATTCCTGTTTGCCATCAAGCTGTCATTTCAACCAGCAGTCAGTAACAACAACCAGTAACACTACAGTCTTCAAGTTGTGTTGGAAATACATGTAAGTATGTACATCAGGAGAGGATATGCCTTTTTGCACTTCACAAAAAAGTATTGATATGATATTTACACAATTGTTTCTTTGTCTAAGAAATAAATCTGTTTAGATGTAAAGAGGCAGACAGAAAAACAAAAGCAGCAAGCTATTAGATGTTCAGCATAAAACTGAATGCAGCCTTAAATCAAGTGAGTGCTCTTCTAAGATCAACCTGTAGAAGTTTAGGGGAAAAAATATACACTAAAACCAAACAACTTCTGTTCTAGCACCTCTTGCAGATATTCACTGTTTCTTCTGGAAACTACCAATTAGAACAGTTGCAGTTTTAACATACACTAAATGTGCAAAGCAAAACCAAATGGCAAAAACTAACTTTGACCTCCCAAAAACCCCAGGAGTTAAACACAGCTACAATTTCCTATATTAAAAACTTGACATTTTCAGTCAAGTCTTAAAAAATAAATCAAACTAATGTTTCTTAAAAATAGCAACTTATAAGATGTCCTGACTCTGCCATGTAATTTTACTATGTAGTACAGCTTACTCATGTCTTAACCAGCAGCAATGCAACCGTGCCTGTAGCACAGCCTTTCTCAGTTCCACTAGCAAGTGTCAGACAACACTTCTTATAGCATCTCACAATCAATGTTTTCATGCAAAATTATGTCAGAAAATTCAAAAAAGCCAAACTAGAAACCAGTTTTAGAAAACACGTATTATGTTCAAATTAGCATGAGCAACTATCCAAACACAGCCCTAGCATTTGTTTGCTTTTGCCATCCACCATTCTTTCTCCACAATTTTATCAAGATTTTTCTCAGCTTTCTCTTCTTTCAAAAGATGATAAGAATTGCTTAGTTAAAACCTTGAAAACTATCTTTGCCTCTCTCCCACAAATTTATGGGTTCAACAGCTGTAATTTTCCTTCCAGTGAAAATAACTGGATATTATAAAGCAAGAAAAAGGGTCTCTAGTCAAATAGTGTGTACCATCAGCTCAGAAAGTCTTACTAGTATATGATCAGTAAGGCAACAGCGAACTGCAATAGGATTGATGCAGGTATTTTGACAAAACATGTTTTTCACTTTCTCTGTTCCTTTACACTATCCTCTGCACATAAGCTTCTTTGCTCAGTTATCATCAATCTTAACTGAAAAATCTCTGAGCATGGTTTTTGCCAACCCAACCACATTATTCGTCCCATTTTCATTTCCAGAGTAATCTCATTCAGTTTTTAATATATGCCTACTGCAGTGAGGCTTCTATTTATAACCAGGCATCCAACAACAAGCATGAAGTAGCCCAAGCATGTGGACAACAAATGTACGTAACAATCTAGTAATAAATTTGATCATTAATATTCTCAATTTGTTTATTATGGTCACAGATACAAAGAACTACTCAATGAGATTCCAAAATGGTAGTCTGGAAGATACAGCTCATAAAAAAAAGCAAAGCCAGGGCTTTTGCTGCATAACCTGTTTCAGTGCATGCAAGACGAATGGTATTACAAATATTTGCTTTTGTATGTTTTGCATTCCTAAATTCAACAGCTCTCTTCCAAACACCCAAGCTGATTTTGAACATTTGCTGTTGATAAAAAAAAAAAAATACAGAAACATAAAATAGCTTCCCCTGTGTTATCCCTACAAAGTTTAAAAGGGCTAACAGTTTATTTTGGAGAGTTTAAGATAAGAATATTTTACAGATGGTGTAGCTTTTAGAAGGGTTTCTCTCAGCCATGAAATGAGATCTCTCCAGAGGGAATGATTCTTCACAGCCAGAAGTGGTTTCATCAAGGCCAGGAAAATATCTACCTCTGGTTTCATGGGAAATATTGAGGGCTTTCAAGAGCCATATGGAGATAACCCCTGTATTTTTATGAACGGGATTACTAAGTGCTTTGAGGGGCAGAAGGGGGAGCAGATCAATTGTTTCTCTTTGGGCTTTAACAATTGAGCTAAAGTCACAGATGAAAATGGTGAGTAAATTCTGAAATGGCGCTACAATGATTATGTTAACCCAGATTAACAAAGCTTCTTTGCACTGGGGGATGCTTCAGTTTCTCAGTCTCGGCCAAGAGCAGTTCAAGTGCTTTTCTGTGTGTCAGCAGCTTCCTATGCCACCAAGTCACCCAAAACCACACCAAACCACTCCCAGTTATGAAAAACATCGAAACTATGGGGAAACATATGCTATGATCCAGCCTTAGTCTCCATGCTGGCAGCATAGACTATCTGAGTAAACATGGCAGCCACCTGAGCCTCATCTACAGTATCATCTGTAATAGCATCACTGATAATAGAAGCAAGCCCACAAGAAAATTATCTAAAAGAGCATACTGTAAATCAGCATGAATCTTCAGCATAAAGAATTAGAAAATACAGCAGAGAAAGTGTTCATTCATTCATTATACAAGTGAAATAAAAAAATCTGTAAGGAAACTACTGTGTTACCATGAAGATATCTACATGTTCCTATGTGATATTGATTATAATAGATCAGCTCCTGTCACAAATAGAATGAAAACAGGAATGAACAAGGGAGATTAGAAGAACAAAGCACTCATGCTTTATTATGATACAGTGATATTACAAAAAATACAATAATTGAAACATTAAATAGTCCAAGATGACAGCATCTAGTAGATTCACAAAGGGAAAAAAAAAAAACAAAGCACGTTTTTCTCAAGTTTGCTTACCTCATGGACTAAGGCTAACTAAGGCATCAGAAGCAATTCGGTGAGGTAGCGGGGAGACTCTCCTGAGTTCAGTTACTCTCATGCCCTCTATGTTTCAACCTCCAGATTGTTTTTTCTTCCCAGCTGCCCCATACCTTTCAGTGCAGTGCAGAATTAACCACACCAGTGCACTAAATATAATGCATTGTGCCACTTTCATCAAAACAAAAGCATTTTGGTCAAAAGTAAGAATGAACAGCTGGTACCTATACTGTGCAAAGAACAAAAATAATTCATCATAATTCACATATTTTTCTATACATGTGATCTTTTTCAGAAAAAAAACATACTACAAGTAGCCACCTCTACTTTTTCATTTTCATACTTATTTTAGTAAGATTGTCTTCCCATATGGCTTTAGCATAGGAAAAGTTACAGCACATACACATGTTTAAATAAATAAAACATCATATACTTGCTTGTCTGTTTATTTTGGTTCATCTTAATTAAACAGCTTCAACAGGATGCAATGAAAATTACTTAGCTCCAAGCTATAACCATTGCTTTTCAGAAGCAGAGCAGTAATAAACTCTGTCAATGCTTTCACCAAAACTTGCTATTAAAAATATTTAGAGAAATGTCTGCAGGGAAGAAAGAGCAACAGGGGATAGAAGAGGCAAACACAAACAGGCATATAAATATGCAGTTTTTAATATGCAGTCCAGATTCCTATTTTCATTTTAAAGTCCCCTCAACCCTTGAGTGATCACAAAGAATAGGAGCAACTTGGCAGATGTAACAGTATCGATAACAAAAGTAGTAACAGCCAGATCTTGCTGCCTCTGTTTGACTGACAGTTCACTTACCTGCCTTCTCTTTTTTTCCTTTCTCCAGTAACCACAAAATGTATTACATGTTTTGTATTGCGTGTTTTGCTTGAGCGTAAGTGCACACAGGCAAGAAACAATTTCTCTGATGATATTACACGGCACAGGCTAAATGCTAGGCTTTTGTGAGTGGCCTGAAACTTAATTTGTGCAGCTTGTGAACCGTGCAGTGGTACCTGGCACAGCCAGTTCTGCTCAACTCCTGACTTCCATCTCAATCCCCTGGCTGTGCTTATGTATTCCTATGTGCCTCATCTCAGGGTCAGCTGTTTTTGAAGTAGATTAGACTAACAACAGCTGTTGATTAGTTAACATGCTAGCTCAATGACTCCAGCTAAAAGAATGGACAAGACTCTTGTTTCAGGTCATTTCATATATTTACATTTTCTGCTTTGATTTTGATTTCATTTGAGTAAGTACCAAACAAAAAACAAACAAATAAAAAAAATGAGGGAAAAAATGACACGTCACATCAAATATTTTGCCACAGTCATGAACACTTTTATAAAGCTTTACACAATATACAGATTCTCTAGCTTTGATCACTGTCAGCAGAAGTCAAATCATCTAGCATATAATGTAGATACGTGTGTGTGTGCGCAGATGTGTGCTCATTTCGAGAGTGAGATATTCCATTGAAAAATCTTCTGCCTTTTCTAAATTTTAAGTCTGTGGATACGTGTGAAAAATACAGTATAATTATCTGCATAAAAAGACAATTATCTACTAATGTTTAATTTCTATGCTTCTTAAACTTGGTGTTAGATCATAATCTCAAATAACTACTCACATTTTTGAAAGAATATTCATGATCCCGCCATATTATTAGGTCTGTCCATGTACCTGTACATATTTCTATGACCTTCTACTCTCCAAGTTAGCAGTTTATAACACACACCAGGAGGATAATTGATTTTTCCTTTTGTATAGGTATGTATCTTAGAAAGGTATCCAGAAATTCAACTGCCAGAAATAATGTCAGCAAAGAGCACTCCATGTTCTATAATGGTGCCTTCTATAGATTTCAGACCTGGGACTGAGTATTGAGACTGTCACAAACTAAGGGAAAGACACATACGTTTACTGGTCCTACAAAGTGATTATTGTTCTTTACCTCTGTATTCATCTCTTGCCTTTTTTTCCTGTTCATTAAGTGTTGAATTGTTGTTCCTCAAGCAAGAGGCTGGTGTAAGTTGCTCTCCAGCCATGAGAAGAAAAGAGAAAGAGCAAAGATGCTGTGTCCACTTTATCCAGTTCTCCTCCATACTCTTCCAGCCTATCTACTTTCCAACACACTTTACAATAATTTCTGTTACGAGTTTACATTTCAGTGACATTTCACTGCGCCAAAAATGGTTCATTTATGACCAAAGACCCTACCATTTGTCATTCAGAAATGTTTCTGAACTATTATCAATGATCATAATCAGTAGTGAGTACAAAGTCTGCTTGAAACTAGATGCTCAGCTGTACCAAATTACAGCCCAGAGTTGCAGCCAGTAAGAGTTTTACTTGTCCTGACAAAGTAAAAAGAGAATAATATTAATGAACATTTATTTAGAATTTTCAATTCAATTAAAACAATTTAATTATGTTTAAAAGTAGGAAAGAGGATTACTAGCTGGTTTCTTCAATGAGCAAGATAAATATAAGGATAGTTAAAAACTACTTTGTTTAACAAAGAGAGAAAGGGCATTTTTCTCCTGCTGCATCAAGAAAGATAAAGACAGGATAAGTTACTGACATTGGAATTTGCTAAGAAAAATCTGTTGTTCTGAGAAGCTTTTAACTAACAATCCACAATTTCAGATTTGCAGTGCAGCATCCTCTGCTTAAAATAAAGGACAGAGAGCTCCTAGAGAGTCTGATAGATATTTCACTCCCTAGGAAGAGGGCTGGGTGATGCAGAATTATGACATTTTCATATACAATTTAATGATGACACAGACAAATCATAATTATGAATCTATGAATCTTCACCTATAGAAAAAAGTTAGAAGGGCCAGGGTCAATAGGGAAAGTCATTAATCTAACAATTAACTGATTAAGAAAGTGTAATCATAAGGGATTGAAAAAAAAACCAAAACAACAAACCGAGGATTATACATTGACAAGAGACATGTCAGCTGATAAATAAATACTACTTAAGCACATAATAAATCTACTGTTTCTGACTTTAAATGCTTGCATACATATTAAGTGCCATTCAAATATTTCAAACTGTTCTACACACTTTTGAAAACTCATTAAAATCTGGACAACTTTTCATACTCATTACAGTCTGTTTTTGTTTAATTCTTTTCTCAAGCTTTGTTCATAACCAAAGTGAGATAAAAGCCAAACCAACAAGTAAGACGAGTTTGTTGCAAAGTTCTCTGGATAGAGCTTTCTACCTCTAAAAAGTAATGGAGATTTGCTAAACACAGCCTACGGCAGGTCCCATGATACAGTAGATACTTTTGAAAAGCAAATAATAAGCCAACTCATTATCTATATCAATAGGGGTTTTGTTTGGTTCGTTGTTTTATTTTTTGTTGTTGCAGGTTTTGTTTTAAACAAAATCCAAACCTTCAGGCTATGAATCATCATTGGTTTTTTTTCCTCTTCTGCTTGGTGATTGGAAGATTCTTAGGGTCGTGCAATATTGACAAAATTAAATACAATCTACATATACAAATGTTGATAGTAAGTTACAGACTTGACAAAAAAGATAAGAAAATTTAAACAGCCATTAGTTTCCATTGCCTAAGGTTCTGCTAAGAAACTTCGAAAGTTACAGATCAGCAGCATTCATGATAAGAAAGCCCTATAGCTAATTATTAGAAGCTGAAAGAATAACTTCAAGGTAATTTTGATACACAAGTCACATAAATACTGCACAATTGTTACAGTCTAGAGGAAACTGGATTTTCTGCTTCACAGGAAACACATACTTCATACTGGTTTCCATCAGTTATTGGAATAAATGGATACACACATATGTTAATATATATAATTATGTATTTATTTATTATAAATCTATAATTCTGAATAACAATAAAATTCAATAAACATTTGATTTAAAAAAGGGTGATGCATTAAGCTTTTCATTTTAAACCACAAATTTTTCAGGGTACAAAATGTTTTATTTTATCTTGTTATTCTATCTGGTTATGTTCTATTTCAACCATATTGGCTCCTGGGAGGCCTCAATCTATTTTAAATAAAGTATGCTTGACACCCTGGATAGACTACATTTGGTCACGTCAGTCCTTGCAATAGCTAACATCAAAATCTGCCTTACAGTAGTCACCTTCTTTAACAACTCCAATATCTCTTGGAAAGATCCATTCCAGATCCTCAGTGACAGAATTACCAGTCCAAATTTATCCAAAGCGGCTCTTTTCCTTAGCTTATGTTGTTATTTTCCCTTCCTCATTTAAAGAGAACTATCATATATATTGGTCTTGCTATAGTTTTGATAAATAAGGCATGCTTTCAGCCTTGCCTTGTAAAATAGCTTCTTCAGTTTCTTTCTGATCTTCTTTCTTCACCCTTACTCCTGCTTAAAGTCATCACTCTTGTGCATGCTTTTTTGAAAAACTACATGCAGTATCTCAAATAAACTCTCATGAGGGTTTCCCTCCAACAGAATCCTAATGCATCTCACCGTCATATTTTGTATTTCCCTAAGGAAAATTTTACTTTTGCAGACACTGCATTTTCTATCATAGGGTCACTAGAGAAAATTCCTGTTCAGCTCTAGTAATCTAAGGGACACATAACCCCTTTAAGGTCCTGCCTGGGAAACAGAAAAGGTTCTTTTATGCAGGTTTTCTTAAAAGAAGAACATCCATTTTGTTGCTTGTTATGCTTAACCACACTCTGCCAATGGAGAGATCAGTTATTCTACAAATGTCTAAACTCTGTATCATAATCTAACATCAACCTATACAGCACTACTTGTTGTGGGGGAGAAAAATTGCTTTAGCTATGTGCAGGCTCAGTCTGTCACAGAGCTCATTCAGGAGCCACACCAGGTAGCACCTTCCTCTAAACAGCCCATTAAAAATCAGTTCTCTTGCTGTAATTATTTCCTACTTAAAAAAAAATATGTCAACCCCACCTGCCCCAAACAATATATAAACAGTTCAGGCAATTACACCTGGAAGCTGAAAGCTTACATTAGGGTACATTTAGGGCACCCTCTGGAATCCTGAATAAATAAGTCCAGAGCATCTATCCATCCTGTCTCAACCTCTGCTTGGAGGAGCAGATCAAGAGAGAAATCAGAGAAAAGGTACACTCTGAAAGCTTGTATAACTTAGAACAGATTCAGACTCTTTATAGCAAACTGTCCTTGCTCCCAGCACTATTATATGGTCCAAGTGCAGAAAAGGTGGCTAAAAGTGAAGATAACTCTCAGTTCCCACCCCTTTATTCCCAAGAACAGATAGTAGAAATAGATGAGAGCAATGAAACAGCGAAACTTGTATGGGTGGGTCAGGTACAATTTACACTTCTCTGTTTTATTTCCATAATTCTTTTATTTTTAATTGTAAATTTGTCCCCCACATGTCCAGAAAATGGATTTCAGAAATCACAAAACTTCAGAGCAAATCTTTCTTTCATACTCAATTTGCAACTCTGGATGAGAATTTGTCAAGTCATCCTAAAAATGTTTTTTCAGGACTGGCTTCATGTAATTGCCAGAAGGGCAGAGATAGGGTTCTTCAATAGATCAGATGTTTGAACACTCACACAGATGTGGAAAATCAGGGCTAATCTCTCCTCTGCTTGGGGACAGCTGACGTAGTTTCTTTCAGGAAACAATTTTAAGCACTACCACAGAAGATAAGAGAAAAAGACGAGGGGATGGCTAGACATATGAATTGCTCATCATCACTGCTTCACTTAGTATAGATAATTAAAATATTCACACCAGGAGGGATATCTTCCCATAGGAGTGCACTTATTGTCCTAACTAGCAGGCTAGAAAGTCATCCTAGGATATCTTTAGGTCATATAAGTGATTTATAAAAAATTAATTGCTCCATTATAACTAAAGACATACCTCTAAGTTCTCTTGAGAGGACATTCAGTTCAAGCCATTCTTTGTATGATCAGTAGAAGTAATTTCACCCAAGGGCTTGTACCAAAAATAAACATTTTGTTTTGTATCACACTGTCCTAGTCCCAAAAGCAACCTGTGTTTCCATGCCACTTTTTTCCCTACCTAGGATTGTAAAAGATTTCAAATTCGGTCAATTCAAACCTCTGCTTAAGCTTTCTGCAGTCCAGTTATCAGCCTGAAAAGTTATACAGCCCTTCTTTTCACCTTCTTTTTGTCCTCTTTTCATTCTATTCTTCACTCTTGCCTATCACCTCCATCAAGAGATGTACTAAATACATTAATAAAAAGAAAGGAAAGGAGAGGAAGAAAAAAATCGGAAGATTACTGAAAAAAGAAAAGCTGTGAACAGAGAGAAAAGCAGAGAGAAAGTGGGAGGAATGGAGAGGAAAGGTGGCATTAAGAGCAGTGCTTGATGAGCAGGTTAGTGTTGTGGGAAGCCGAATGACTGACAGAAATGAAGACAGCAGCAGAACAGGTCACTAGATGGTAGCAAGTGGGCAGACAAAATTAGTTCAAACACAGCTAACTAACCAAGGCATAATTAACAACAAAAAAAGCAAGATTCCCAAATAATTCGCTTTTTAAATAGTAAGCATATAGAATTTTAAATACAGCAGCTCATATATACAGTTACAAGAGAAAGGCAGATGGGATCAGGAGAAATCAACAATGACCTACACAGCTGGAGACCATACCAATGATGTTTTTTAACAGCATATATCCACGAAGTTTTACACTGTCAGGCACACAACCTGAATACTTTCAGAACTGAAAGCTTTGCAGAGCAAATGCTGTATCTGTTCACGCACTGCTGCTCTAGATTGGGAGTGTAGGTGCTGCTAGCTGGGCAGATGGCATCGCAGCCACCTCATAGAGGCCATGATTTTCTGATGATATTTCTCTTTCTCTTAAAAAACTAATATATTGACTACCCCTGAGAAAAGGAGCAAGAAATTGATCTTTACAGCAGTAGGTGGCTTAACTGGCAGACACCCGTGGTGTCTCCTCTGATGATTTTGAAGAATCCCACTGATAGGATCCTGAAGCTGGTTCCCTTGGCAACCACAGATGATGCATGACTGTATTATGTTTGATTCTCCAAACATCATTTCAGCTCCTCCCTGAGATTTAGTTCTTGTTTGTTTGTCAAGCTTCTGTCTCTAAAAAGCATGTTCCAGTGAAAAGCTCTGAAAATGAATCCTCCACCTATTTCTGAGTAAAACATGTCCTTTCACTCATAGCGATTTACACTTTCAATCAAGCAAATGAGATTGGGCCCCTCTCCAGATTTCACTGCCAGGACAAGTAAAGTTCTTCCTAGGAAGGATAAAAGAGAATTTGTCACAAGAGCATAAGTTATCCACTGCAGCCCATCAGGTGGAGGTGACCGACTGGGGAAGGAACGACAGATTAATATTGATCTTGCGTAAAGTGGAAAATGGAATATAGACAAGGTGTCTTTCAATCTAGGTTAAAGAACCAAGCAGAAAAACTGCTTAGGCTATGCTTTAGGCCGTGGAATATGGGACCTAATTAGCAATTAAGAGGGCATTGTGATATAATGAGAATATGAATATTAATGAATATCAGACAGCCCTCTAGGATACAAATAACAATATCATCCTGGAGTAGGACTATTTCATAGAAACAAATCAGTTTTAATGCAGTGATTACTGCACTTGCAAATGTGCAACATAGGGCTGTATTACAATGGGGCATAAAGTATACCCCTCCATTCATAACACAGGTGCAAATGTTGCAAGCCAAATGTAGAGGATGGGGAATATTGTCAACAGTGACCCACCCTGACTTCAAGAAGAATGAAAGTCAGTAAACACAAATTCAAGTACTCACACCTAGAGGCCTTGACATGGCATTTTTAAGGGTGCAGAAAGCAGGAAATATCTTTAGAGAAACAGAATTCTGTAGATGTGTGTTTCCTTTTTGAGATTTTTGTTGCTTCCCCCGCTCCCCACTACAAGCACCTGAATTAGCTTATTCTAGGCCTGATGTATCCCACAAGGCTGATGGCTTTCTCTCCCACGAGGGCACATTGTTGGCTTACAGTCAGCATGGGATGCACCAGGATGCCAAGCTGCTTTCCAGCAGGCCAGCCTCCAGCCTGCAATGGGACTTCTGATTATTCCTCCCCAGGTGCAGGACTTGTTGAACTTCATAACAAACCACTCTGCCCACTTCTCCAGCCTCTCAAGGCACCTCTGGAGGGCTGCACAGCCATCTAGTAGGTTTATCAAGCATTCCTCCCAGGTTGAGGTCATCCGCAAGCTTGCTGAAGGTGCTCTCTGTCCCGTCATCCAGCTTATTAATGGGGATATTAAGCAATGTTAGACCCAGTATCTACCACTGAAGGATACTGCTAGGGACTGGCCTACAACTGGGCTTTGTGCAAATGATCACAACCCTTTCTTCCAAGCAGTTCAGCCAGCTTTCAGTCCCAACTCACTGCCCATTTACCTAGTCCATCCTCTAGCAGTTTATCAATCATCATATCATAGGAGACAGTGCTGAAAACATTGCTGAAGTCAAGATGAGCAGTGTCCACAGCTCTCCCCTCATCTACCAAACAGACCATCTCATTGTAAAAGGTTATTGGGTTATTTAAGTACAATTTCCCCTATGTGAATAATCAATGCTGACTACTCCCAATCACCTTCATGTATCTGGAAATGATATCCAGAATCATTTGTTCCATCGTCTTCCCACAGATCAAGGTGCGGCTGACCAACCTGTAGTACCTCAGATCCTCCTCCTCACCTGTTCTGAGGACAGAGCAGCATTTGCTTCCTTCCAGTCCTCAGGAACCTTCCCTGATCACTATGAGCATTGGAAGATAATCCAGAGTGGCCTCACAGTGGCATCAGACAGCTCCCTCAGCACTCGGTGGGTGCATTCTGCCAGGCCCCAGGGACTTACATACATCAGTCTGTTTATACATTTCCTAACCTCATCCTCCTGCATCAAGAGCAAGTCTTCCATGCTCAAGACTTTCCCACAGGTATTGGGGAGTCAGGATTCTTGGGAATTAATCTTAACAAAAAAAGACCAACATGAAGATGTCATTGAGTACTCTGGCCTTTTTCCAAGTGTTCTGTCACCGTCTACCCTGCCCCATTCAGCAGTGTGTCCATATTTTCCTTAGCCTTCCTTTTGTTGCTGATATAGCTGTATAGAAGTCCTTCTTGTTGACCTTCATGTCTCTTGCCAGATTGAACTTCAGGTGGACTTCGGCTTTCGTAGCCCTGTCCCTCCACATTAACACCGTGTGTCTATATTTTTGTGTCACCTTACACCAATTCCACCACTTATATGCTTTCTTTTTACACTGAATTTTGTCAGTAGCTCTTTGCTCATTCTTGAAGGCCTTCTCATGCCTTTGCCTGGCTTCTGGCACATGGGCGTGGACCATACTTGAGATTGGAGGATGTGGCCTTGGAAAATCGACCAGCTCTCCTAGTCCCCTCTTCTTCTCTCCAGGACGATATCCCACAATATCCTTCCAAGCACATCCTGAACAGGCCCAAGTCTGTTCTGAAGACCTAGGTTGTGATCCTGTTTTTTGCCTTATTCCCTCCTTTCAGGATCCTGTCCACCACCTCATACTCACTGCAGCCAAGGTTGCTGCCCCCAGCCATCACAACTCTAAACAATTCTTTCTTGTTTATAAGAATCAGGTCCAGCAGAGCATCTCCCCCTCATTGACTCCTTGATCACCTCTGTTAGGAAGTCGTCATCCATGCACTCAGAAATCTCCTGGATTGCTTCTGCCCAACTATATTGTCCCTCCAGCAGATAAGCAGGTGGTTCAAGTCCCTCACTGGGATCTGGGTTATCATACCTTCATTGCATTCTCAACCTCCAAATGATGGTTCTATAAAGGGGTAGCAGTACTTTGCTCCATGAGACCCCACTTTTAGCAAGGCCAAACTTTTTACGAAAACATGTTGCTCAAAATTTCCTGTTGCTCTGTTCAGAGGTCAGAGTCCATCTAAGTGCAGATGTTTTCCTGATGCAGTAAAATATAATCTTGTGGTTTAGATACTTCATTA
Organism: Nyctibius grandis; assembly: GCF_013368605.1. Taxonomy (NCBI): domain Eukaryota; kingdom Metazoa; phylum Chordata; class Aves; order Nyctibiiformes; family Nyctibiidae; genus Nyctibius; species Nyctibius grandis. Next base: position 15,326,307 of record NC_090659.1, on the reverse strand, counting down.
GTCAGTGGTTTTATCCTCATCTCTGTGTTTAATAAGTACTGAAGGTCTTTTCTTCCACGAATTTCCCTAATTACTTTTAAACCAATTTATACTTTGGCATCCACAGCATCCTTTGGCACAGGATTCCACAGCTTAATTAAGCATGGTTTGAAGCAGCACTTCCTCTTGTTCCTTTTAAAACCTCCATAATTTCATTTGATACTTTCCACTTCTTGTTTTATAATAAATCATGAATAAACATTCTTCATAATCTCTCTCATGATTTTGGATATAGTGATTTAAATATGCCCCCTCAGATCTTTATCCAAGCTAAATGCTACTACTTGCGTGTACTACTTCCGTATCTTTTTTCACTCTTTATGGTCTTTCTTATAGTTCTTCTGTACCTCTGGTTATCTTCATATCCCTTCTTCTTACCTTTTCCAAATTATTATATTACCTTTGAGATGAGGGGATCAGAACATAATGTAACATCCAGGATTTAAGAGCATCACAAAGACATATACGCTGACTTACAGCAGTGCTTCTTGGTTTTCCCTTTCCTTTCATCCATTCCAGAAAATTCCTACATGCTTTTTGACAACCATTGAGCACTGAGTTGGTGTTTTAATGGCACTAAGACCTCTTTCCTTGAGTGGTGAGGGTTAATACAGAGTTTCTCAATTATGTAGCAACTAGGGTTGCTTTTCCTTTATCTGCCCCGAGTTTCACCTGCCCTGAATTTCGTCTGCCATTTTTTACTCAGTCATTAATATATCAAGATAGTGAAATCATTCTGCAGCTCCTCAAATTTGAGTTTTGTTTTTACTGTACTATATAATTTTGTGTCATCTAAGTTTTGTCATCTAATGGTTCATCAATGTTCCAAACAATTTATGAATAAGTTGAAGAGGACTTTTAACTTCCTTAGATTTATCTGTTGATTAGGAGTAATTTTGAACTGTGTGTTCATCTGTCCTCATGTACTGTCTCTCAGCTTTTATAATTACTGGATTTTATCGCTAGCTGCACCACTGTGTTTAGACAAAGCCCCTCCTTTCTATATGGTCTCCATTTTTCAAAAAAAAGTCAAGTAGTTTCTTATAAGATGAAAACTTTTTTCCCTGTATCACTTTTTTTTCAGGAACTACAGTCCTCTCATCTCACTGATACAGAGGGTCATGACAACTACCTCATACTCAAGAGGAAGTCACCATGTGGTCCTCAGTAACACCTGAGGGTATACACAGAAACACCTAATAATCAGATCTACCCACTGCCACAGCCTGATTATCAGTTAAATTCTTTACTCTTTACTCTGCCATAGGGTATCCTCAGTACAAAACCCACAAACCTGTTGCCTGGTTCAAACATTCATTGCACAATCCTGCTTCAGCTTGATGCTGTCTGCCTCAAATAATCTTCCTCTGTTGCTATTAGCTTAGAGGTAAAAATGTACTACGATATAATCCTATATGTTGAAAACATACCCGCTAGTTTTCCTGAGCTCCTGTAAGTGAATCACACTGGCACAAGCATCAGTATTTTGAGAAGACCACTTCATGTAGCAGATGTCATTAACCTCCATGGCAGGTAGCCAGGCCCCTGTTATGTTCCATGCAGAAAACTTTGAGCCTTCCTTCCCTCTCTGCCTGCCAAGGCAAACATACTTTTTTTCAACTTCTATGAGAACTTCCTTCTATATTTAAATTTGGAGAAGGACAGAGAAAGAACAGACCGAAAACAGTAGACTTTTGATTACTTGTTACTCTTCTTTTAAATCACCAAGTTTGCCCTTTTCCCTGCCTGCCCTTCTCCCTCCAAAGGTTACTACATCTGGCCTCCACAAGTTCCTCTTCCCCAGCTCTCCTAAACCTTGCCTTACTCAGTCTTATAGCTTTACTGGTGCTGGGGTCTAATAGTTCATGAGCTTTCTAGCCAGCAGGTTTCATAGCCACTCTCCTAAGACTAGTGGTTGCAACTGTGAGGCAGCATCAGTCTTTTGTTCACGCACTTGTGTGAGGGTCTGCTCCTGGATATGCCTTGCCTTACCCTTCGGCATTGTCTCAGAAACCGTCCTATCCCATGTGCTCGGACGCCATCTTCTGGGATGAAGGACTACCTGACCTGGATGACATTTTCTGAGGCGAGGAATTAGCTACCTACTAAGGGTGAATGACGTATTGTGTCCCCACTTTAGAGTCCTCCCCCTCCCCCTGAGAGACCCATTGGGGATATCGGGCGACAGCCTGGTGATGGGCCAATCCTACAGCGTGGGAACTGGACATGTCACGCCCTTGGGACTGTGAGTGGTGCGAAACGGTAACCACACCTTTGTGACTGTGACTGGTGGCTCCGCATCAGCATGACTGTGCAAAAATTCTCTATGAAAAGGAGCCATTTTGTCGCACCAGCTGTGCACCCACCACCGACTGCTGAGAATCAACGGAGGACCCACAGGACGCCGCGGGATCCAGGGTGGTGTCTATTCTTTCCCTCTTGACTGATCTCTTTCTCCCTCTTGCTTTTATTTCTCTCTCTCTCTCTCTCTTTCTCTCTTGTTCATTTCATCTTAAGAAGTTGCCCTATCATTGGAATCAATAAAGCCCAAGGTTAAGTTTATCGATACCGTGCCTCAGTTGTGCTTTGTCAAAACTCAGGGATCTCAGATCTGTTTTATTTTTGGTCAGGGTTTTAGGGGTGCTTTACCTGCAGGCAGGTAAAGCATACCGCGTGATTCAAAGGCGGGTCCAACATGGGACTGACTGCATTGGATTTACTTGGGGCTGCTGTCAAGGGCCAAGGGCCGGGCAACTGCTTCAGCTCTGGTTTCACCACGGTAGGCGACAAGCTTGATTCGGAACCTGACAACTTGTGGACAGGGATTTAAAATTAAATGTATGCTCTAGAATACACTTGGCAATGATTTATCCTTAGTACAGAACAGTAGGTATGATCAGGTACAAATCAATGTATTTTACTACAAAATGAGAAAACAAACTTCTGACTGCATGCTGAAGTACCATATGCCATTTATTTCACTTCAATACCAAAGAAGTTTTAAAGATGAGCAAAACAAAATTTCATCCTATTAACCAGTATCTCAATCTCATCCCAAATACCAGCTATGTCGTGAAACATCACAGCAGCATCGTATTCCTAGAAGAGCTGCCACAAAGACAGAAAATGAATAAATCAGTATCGTTTCTGTTATGTGTTGTTACTACTGCTGCCCCACTCTATTAGGGAAGAAATCAAAGCACACAAAAGAAAACTCATTAATTCTTACTATCAATTCCTTTCAATATAAATCATCCCATTTCATGCATTGTGTAACCTTTGTCCTATAGTGGCTTACATAGTTAACACCAAGTGCATATCAATACGGAGAAGTCATATCACTATGGTAGAAGTCATCAAATGAATTTTAAATAACTCTAACAGAAGATTTGTGTTTTTTCCATTCCTAGTGACTTTGTCAATTTGCATTTTCATTCTCCTCTGTCATTTTTGCTCCTCTACTGACTTTTTAAATCAACATTTTGTTTCCTTTTGTCTTGAACATGTTCCAGACTAAATAAGGTATCACACTTGATCTGTACCATGCATAATATATAGGGTTCATAAACATCGACATTTCAAGAGTTTTCAAAGTTGCAGTCAAGCAAAGAGAACTCTTCAAATACCTGCTTCGGCATTGCTTCTGTTTCTCAGTGACAGCACGCAGTCTGCCAGGCTCAATACCCATGGTACACCTATTTCAGTCTAAAGGGAGAAGATTTTATAAATTAATTGCATGTACATAGCAAAAACTGAAAGCAGGAAAGTTAAGGAGATGTCTGTGGAACAGACTCCATGTTGCTATTTGTTCTTTCATTCCATCACAAATAGAAAGAATTTTGAAGCACATTGTATTTACAGAGCCAAGAAAGTATTATATAGTTAAAAAGACAGATGTTGATAAAGAGTAGCAGTGTAAATAGCATTCTCCCATCTTGATTTTAGTATTTTATGTATCATTATTTTTTAATAGTTTCTGTGCATATTTGCTGCCAACACATGAATAGGTATTTGAAGCTAATCTCTGTTCACTTCCCTATTCTATAGTAGGGTATCTAACATTAAATTCATGTCAAATCCTGAAACTAATACTATGATAAAACCAAAATAGCAATTCATAAGAGAATTTGCATTTCCCTGGTACTCACCCTTAACTTTAATTAAGAGTAAGAGAGAAGCTGTCCACTAAGAAGGATCATTCTGTTTGGTAAAGATAAAGAGAAAACAAAACAAACAACTTCAGCTATGCTAGTGCTTGATAGAGATATTATTAATGAATAACCAACAGCGGGGAAAAAAAAAAAATTTAAAAAAGCAACATTTTCATAGCTGCTATCCCAGACAAGTTCAGTAATCCTTTTCCTGCCTATCTTACTAGAGAACTGCATGCTAGCCAACTCATTTTATGAAGAATAACAACAACAAAATTGTGTTTGGGGCAAACAAGATTAAAAGGTAGCAATTGTATTCTACAATGAAAGAGGATTAGATTTTGTAGGAACCATTTTCAAACATGTTATATGGACTTCTAGTTGAACAGAGATGTTGTTACATGTATACATGACATGTATGAAACTAATTTAAACAGTTTATAAGTTTTCAGTCACTGATTTCCGTCAGTAAGCCACTAAATGATGTAAAAAGTAGTATGGAAGCTTATTGCATGTATAAAACTGAACAGTCCTCTCTTGTTTTAGAATTTGGGGATCAAGTATTTTTACCTCAATCAACAACATATCACAGCAAAAATATGGAATGAGCACATAGTCTTGTACCAACATATTAGTATATCAACGTAGTTACACTAAAAGTCATAAAGACTTACTTTTTACAAGTAAGTGGATACATTAGTTCTTCCACTGTTCTACAAATTCATACTGAGACAAAGTTATTTAGTAGGAGAATTTATAGTGGTCATTTTACTAGTCACCCATCTATAATAGCCCTTTTACAGCAAGTGAGCTTCCAACATAACCATCTTTCTCCTCCACCTTTCTCTTCTCTTCTCTTCTCTTCTCTTCTCTTCTCTTCTCTTCTCTTCTCTTCTCTTCTCTTCTCTTCTCTTCTCTTCTCTTCTCTTCTTCTTCGAAAATAGCTAAACCAGCCATGCAATGACATTAAAATGTTGTAAAGAATAAGCATTGACCACGAATATCAGGCATTCATTTAAAGTTCAGAGCTGTCATCAGCCTCCTTCCTCCCTACGTACTGCGAGAGACTCAAAATATCCTCAGATGGGCTGCAGGAGTTACGATGGCTGATGGCTAAAGGGATCAAGAGAGGAAACATGGTAACTTTGTCTCTACTGAGCTAAAAAGGACAAGAGAGAAAAAGAAAGAAAATTAAAAAAAAAAGATAAATCATATCCTCATTGATTTTCTGTATAATATTGATGTCTCTTTATAAGCTCTTTTCTTTTTTTTTTTTTTTTAAAGACTTACAATTCCCCCATTCCCTAAGAGAAATCAAAGTCAGACAGAATGAGACTGCTATAAAAGATTATTAACAAAATTTAGAAGTTGAATATAGTACAAGATCTGGGCAACATAAGAGCAAATCCTGCTTCTCTTCAGATCCATTACCCAGTAAGTAAAAAATCTGTAGTACAACAAGGGAGAAATGCAGATACCAATAGAGGAGACTGATGAAGAAAATAAAATTTACTGGCACTGACAGTAACAGAGTATCCACTGGTTTCATTTGAATTTGGGAAATCTTAAACTCCAAAAATATTTACACAGGCATTAGAGCAATTCAGATAAATCATCTGAAGAGAATGCAGTGGTTGCCTCCTTGTAGTCTGAGTGAACAGCAAGCCATTCTGTTTTAATTCACCATTACCATTCAGAATAAATACAGAAAAGGTTTTAATTCAAAATATGCACAATCATACACTTGCAAACTATCTCAAGTATTTTAATCTGGATTCAAGACAAAAGACAACTTGTAGAAAGAAAAAGATTATGAAGATAGAGTCTTCTGCAGTTAAATTGTCCCATTTCTACTAATTTGTATTGGCTCTGACAGAACCATTATCTATGTTTCCAGCAGCTTCCTGGTTGGTCCTCCAGGAGTGAAAGTAGGCAGACTACTGAGAAAAAGAGTCGATAAAATAAATAATGAAGGGGAAACTATTTAATTCCTCGCTTGAAAAAGTGATTATTTTTAGAACAAGTGTAATAACAAGTCTTAATTCATGCCTATGGCTCAATTCAAATCATATTTGCTTTCTTCCTATCAGGGATTCATTAAATCTTTGATTAGATGAGGTAATTACTTCAGGTAGCTTTCCTAAGACACAACAGAAAATGAAACAACTGATTAAAGAATTAATTATTTGTAGTTAAAGGCCAAGTTTGAAGACAGACAAAAGCAAGACCACAATATGAAATCTGAGCTTTCCAACTGAGAACTGATTAAATAGATACAATATACAAAAGACATGCACATTCCCTTATGTCCAGTTTTGTTTCAACTGTTACAGATTACTCTAGTTAAAAATTTAGCATGGCCTGAATGCATTTTAAATAATAAATAAGGAACAGCTTCCTAACAAGAGCTCTATGTTTTTCTGTCTCTTTTTTTAAGTGAATGACTCCCATTTGAATGACTCATCACCAGAGTAGTTAGCAAAGGTTCACAGTAAAAATAAAACAAACTAAAAAAATGTCTCAAATGAAATCAACCACGTGTCTATCCTGCATTCAGTACTTCTCAATACTTCCATTAATGAGCTAGATAATGAAGGACCTTCCTTGAATTTTAAGGTAATATGAATACAGGAGGTAGGAGAAAGGTGCACAAAGTGCTTTCAGTGCTGCCAGGAAGGATGTGATTTAAAAAATGCTCTTGACTAATTGAAGCAATACCCTGAATTATGTAGGATGTAATCCCGTAATGGGAAAACTTATTAGGTAAGAATAATCAGCTGTGCAAATACAAGCACTGAGCCACCAAATAGCAGGTCTATAGAAAAAGACATGTGGGTTATAAAAGGAGATTTATTTGAAGACTGGGGAGACATGATAACTGTACCCAATATGTTCTAAAAGCTTCCATAATAAAAAGACATCTATGTTCTCCACTATCACTCAAGATGGGACAAGAAGTTAAACTGTATTAAGGAACTTTCATTTTAGATGGTAGGTGAAAAAAATTCTATAAGTAGAAAACAGCTTAGGGGTTCTTGAATCTTCCACTACTGGTAATTTTTAAGAACAGAATACGTAAGAGAAGGTTTGTGTGGATTTGACCCTGCCTTGGAGGAGTGAATTAGAGCCAACGACTTCCTGAGGTGGCTCTCAGCCTTATCTTCTATGATTATCAACTAACCTCTCTGTCCTCAGCCCTGTACATTTCAGTTGGAGAGAACTCAATCTTTCATTTCATTGCCAGTTCAATCACAATCTTTTTCTTAGCTTTGAACTTGCAACGTGCTGAAATAGATTTTAGAATGCCCTGTTTGTGTTGTTTGTCCTTCTGGTGCACACTTAATGCCCACTGCCACTAATAGTATACAATAAGATCTTATGATCACAGCCTTAAGAGAGCAAAGTGCCAAGAAAATTAACAACTCTGAGCATAGGATCAGCAAAGAGCTGTCATCCTTTCTTGCATCATTTTTATTTTTGTAAAGTATGAGAGAAAACTCTCCTGCCTCACTCAATGTATGTCATCAACCGCAAAATCAGAGCTAACCACAGTTTTCATACCCTGCAAACCAGCATGTCAGGAACTGAGCTGCAGTCATCAGTTAAATTAGCTCCCAGCATGCCGGGCTGCTATGCTCTCATATTATTAATTTTTCATAACCAGAACTTGTTTCAAAGAAAACAGGCTATGTTAACTTAGAATAACTCTTTATTCTTTTCTTTTTCTGTCTTAGGATTTTGCATTAGTAGCTTGCATGCTCCACTGCTTGGAACACTGTAAAGCCAAGGATATGATTAAATTTATGTAGGAGACCTCTATATGCCACTCAGCTAATTCTCCTTAAAGGGAAATTGAAATGGTATGCCATGACTTTTTGTTACCTTGCCGATCATATCATCTGTTGTCATATATACCCGCTAATGAAACATTTTTAATGCTTAATTATGGGCATGACAATCAAAACCATAGTTACAGATAAATAGCTTTTGCACATCAAGCTAAGAATGTATATCCTGCATTAAGTATAAAGCTAACTAATCCTCCCAAAATGTCAATTCGTAATCTTGGCAGAGATATATTTCTAAGCAGACAAAACTAACACTGTGCATTTAGTTTATAGGAATAAAGTTAAAATACAAAAGATCCTTAAAATATTTCTAGACAACTTGTTAGAAAGCAGCTTTTCAGAAAAAGATGTGGTGGTCCCAGCAGACAGCAAGCTGAGGAGGAGTTCACAGTGTCCCTTTGCAGTGAAGAAGGCCCAGCACGTCCTGGTCTTTATTAGCAAAAGCATGGCCAGCAGGTCCAGGGAAGTGATTCTCCCCTTCTGTTTGTCCTGTATTTCATTTAAGACTATCCAGTATGCAAAAGACATCAGCATTCTGGAGCATGTTCAGCAGATGATCATCAAAACAAGTGGGCACTGGATCTCACAATGTAAAAAAGGAGGCACAAACATGGATTTGTTCAGCTTGAAGAGGCTCAATGAAGAGTTTATTGCTGCTTACAACTCCCTACAGCTGGAGGATGTTGTGAAGAAGGGTACAGACTCTTCTCAGAGGTATGCAGTGGAAAGAAGGGAGGCAACAGGCACATGTTGGAACACAGGAAATTCTGACTCGATCTAAAGGAAAATCTTTTTCACCATGAGGATGGTCCAAAAATGGCAGAAGTTGCCTAGAGACACTGTGAAAACTCCATCCTTAGAGATACTCAAAGTTCGACCAGACAAGACTGATCAACTTGATTAAAATGGGCCTGCTTTGACCAGAGGTCCCTAGTCCAAACCTCTGCTCAAAGCAGACCCATTTTAATTTCTCATGTACTTTAACTCCCTGAAGTTTTGTGAAAAGACTTTCACAGATGTTTTAAGGAGGAATGCCTATTTTTGACCATTTATCTTCATAAGGAAAAGTTTCTCATTTAGTTGTGCCTGTTGAGACCTGTTCTGCCAAAGGGCTATAATGCTGAAGCACTGTCTTTCAAAATAGCTGGTCTCCTAGGTTTTTCCTGTCTTTCCAAGGAGTTTTTCTGCTGCGTAGATAACTTGTGAGCTGCCTGTTTCTCGTTTATGTCTCTCCATAAGATTAAATACCTTAGATTAGGGTGAAAATATCTATTGTAAGAAGTATTTACCTTCAACTATCTTGAGAATAAAGGACAGAGGTGGCTGCCTTCAAATAAGTTTTGCTAATGATAATTCCATTACTGATAAACAATGAAAGGTGGGAAAATCAGCTTGAAAGAGTGCAGTTTTTGCAACAAATTCTCAACCCTGGAACATTATTCATCAGTCTCTTCTGAAAATGAGTATTACAAAGAAATAGTAGTGAATCTAAAAGATTAAATCTAATAACTGAGAAAAGTTATACTGTGGTTTACGAGGTCTGACCTTTCAAAAATAGTCCTACAGCACAATGGAAAATGATATATATAAATAAAACTTACACTGTTTCTCCAGAGAATTGCTTGTACAACACAATACAAATAGATTATATTTAAAAATAAAATGGAATTTTCTATATATATAATCTTGAGACGAAAATACACTAAATAAACAACTATAGTACAAAGGTGTTGAAGACTTTATGCTTTCCAAATTAGAAAATGTTTATGCAACATTCAATTTCAGTTTTCTATGCACACTTTAATACATAAACTTTTGTCAGTGTTACAGAACTAAATTGCCTTTTTCACAGCTCTGGAAATAGCAATGTAATGTTTTTCATTCTTTTTGAATATCACTTACTTCATTGTGATACTAGCCTAGCACACCTAATTTTTAACTGTTTTAAATTCTAAGATATGCAGATGAGAAAGTATGCAGCAGTTAAATACTTCTGCATATTTTTTAAAACCGTAGAAGCAACATTCCGTCATCAAAATTCTGGAGATGATGCAGTTTGCAATGAAGTTAATTTAGCTAGTCATGCATGCAGATCTCAGACATCCTTAAGTGTAATCACTGGTAACAGAGCTCAACTTAGACCACTAAATTTTGTAGCGCTTCCTAAATTGGATTTTCCAAGAAACTGAAGGGATTTAATTGCCTGCCTTCCACTGAAACAAGAATAGAGCTGTGCTAAAAGAACAAAAACATATTTAGAAACTTGGTGATTCAGACAGATAAATACCTTTAAAAAGGATTTGAGAGGGACTTTAGGTCCTCCTGGAAGCTGCACACAGCTAGAATTCATAAGAATGCAGATGCACTAAGAAAATGCAACTCTCTAACCTAAAAGTTCAGATCCTCAAAATGTTGCTCAGCTGCCACATAACCCTGTAAACATCTGAAACCTAGTACTGCAAACATAATAAAACAATAAAGTCGCCATAGTACCTAAATTATCTGTTTCTTGACAAATGCAGCATGGTCCACTTAGTCACTTCATATGAATCTGGAGTTCGTACCCTGCTGCTGGCCAACAGGAGATGAACACTGATTACTATAGCATATTCTGAGATGCCTCCCACAGTTTCTGCTGCTGCAAGCTGCACGATTCAGAGAAAGGAGTGACAAAACACACCATTATTTAAAAAGTAGATAATAATAAACTAGATACAGCCTACCTGAAATCTTTCTTAACTGTGATAGTCGTCTTTCAGCAGAACAACCTCTTAATATTGACAGGGCTCACATGGCTGACAACGGTCAATAGAGGGAAGGGACAAAAAAGTGATTAGGAGAAAACAATGGAATTCCTTCCAAGTCCTCCTTCTGGTCTCAACAGTTTTGAATGAATATCTTATTTCAAATACAGTCCCAAGCGACATATTCAAAAGCAAAGAAACAAACAAAAAGTAGTTTGTATTATGCCCAGGATGGCTCAATAAAGCATAATTATTCTCACAGAACATCTGTTCAAGTACAAGGTTATATTGATAGGTGGTAGTTAATGGAAAACTGTATGTCAAATTCATGGGAATCACATGATAGCAAAAGACCACACCCAAAAATACTGTTCTGAAAGAGGAACCTCAGCAACAGAGGAAATCATTTATATAGTATTTAACATCTACTTCCTCTAAGTCTGACTGTTTTGCTGTTGCTCAGTTCGGATATTTGGATGTCTGCTTCTTCAATTTGTACTTGTTTCAAAACAAAGGGCAGCTCTTTTAACTCTAGAAAGGAATATAAAATTTTTGCTTAGTATTTTCTTTGTAATTCTCAAAATGATTAGTCGAATAATTTTATACTCAGCTAGCAAAGCACTTACTATGCACAAAATACAGCATTGTTTTCCCTAAATAACTCAACTAACTGAAGTACTTGTGGACTTCAACATCTTCCTGAATTAGCCTTGCTTTCAGAGGATTTTCAGTACAACATGATCACTTAAATGTCCCTGAAAATTAAAGGAAGAGGAAATAGTAAAATTGTACAACAGTGGGTCACTGTATGTGCAACTATTTTATGAAATCTCTTTAGATACAGAGGGGAGACAACAGGTGGGGAAGGTTGTAATAATGACAAGTAGTCTGTCCTCCTACTTCCCCGAAATCTAGAAAAGGCAGCATGGATTATTTTTCCTTTATATTTGCTCAAGTCAGATTTAGAGCTGAGGTTTTGCCAATGCTTGCAAAAAGCAAAAGTGTGAGCAAATACTACTCGAGAAGCTTACTGGAAGTGCTCTGTATTTCCACATCAAAAAGCAAGTTCAACCATCATTTTAATTTCCTATATTCACAGGCCAGATAAGATAAGTATGCTTCAAGGCAACACATTCACCCCCAGGTGAAAGTTGGAGAGTTGTTTCACGTTACTCAAAGCAACCACTCCGGTCGATTAATAAACAGCTCAGGGATACTCAAAGGGATCTCTCTCTCACACAACATCTTCAGCCACCAATGTGACATGAGGACGCAAGATCACTGCAAAAAGTTAAGAGCGCAAATAGTGTCCCAGCTCAGTGCAGAAACTAATGATCTTTGTCAAGAACCTGTTTCAAAGAAGTACTTTACACATGCTCATCTACCTGGCATATACAAAATTTTGATACAATCACTGAGTCACTCTAAGCTCAGCCCTCAGGGTCTGAACATAATCTAGGCACTCACTTTGCCAAGGTCCCTTTTTCTGGAAGCTGAAATCCTGCAGCTCAGGAGTTTGCTGCATGGGAGAAGGAGTAGCTCCTCATGCTCTTTAACTCGGTTTAACTCCACAGATTAACTCCCAGGAGAACTCTGTAGCTGCACAATATATATGCATGTAGCATTTCTTAACAGTTCTCTTAGACATGACATGGTAGACAGGTCTAGACACAGTAACAAATCCTAAATTCTTTCATTTCCTTAGCAATGCACTTACATAAGGTCCATTGGTGCAGAAAAACCCTACTCAACCTTCAAATCCTCTGAATCATGAAATTACCTTATCCCGCAGAGGTGTGCAATGCTACATTTTAAACAGGGTCTATAACACTTACAATAGTGTTGTGAGTAATAGAAGAGCCTTGGGAACTTTTCAGGTCTTTCTGACCCATTTGAGTTTCCACCTTTTCAGAGCATAACTTTGTACCTTCTTTTTTTGTTGTTGCTGCTGCATACTTTGGTTATTTTCCACTTTTCCAGATCCAACCTTTTTCAGTGAGGTTGTGGCAAGCTCCTTCCCCACCCAATCCAACATCAGGATGAACAATCAAGGTTCCTGTTCTGGAGAACATGCTGGTATCATTCATAAAGTCCACAGCAAGTTCCTTTAAAAGTCAATGGTTTCTACTATCAGCCAAAACTGATAAAAAGCACATAGACTACTTCAGCACTTACTCTCTCTTTAGCAAATCACTTAAACACAATTAAGTGTTTGACTGAACACAGAGGTGTTTTACTGACTTATAACTTGGGTAGTACAGGAGAAGAATGGACATAATTAACCTGCTAAACCTGCACTGACAGTCTGCTCCTGAGTTTATTAACTTTAAACTGCTTCTTTGTCAAGAAACCTCAATTAAGTTACCATAAGTAGAGTAGCTGGGAAAAATAAATCCCCTGTAATTGTTGGGATTTTCTCTGTTAGCTTCTGTTTTCAGCACACCACCTGAGAGAAGAAATTCCCTCAGTGTGCTGCCTTATGTGTACCTGAAAACATCAAACAAAAGAGATGTCTCCTGCTTCTTCTCCTTATTAACTTCAGGTATCCTCAGCAGCAGCCCACAGAACGAGAGGAAAAAACAACCCAGATGGATGAAAATGTTAAAAAGACACACACAGCTATATTTGGACCCCTCTATGCAACCCAGCTAGTGTAATGTCTGGAGTGATTTCAATTAATTTGTTACCCTCCTTGCCTGGGGACAGAGGCAGTGGGGGTGAGAACACCACACTAGCACTAGCTTCTTGGAAACAAACAAGCCTTAAGTTTAGTATTTGGGTGCATCCTTACAGTAGTCTGTGAGAACAAATTAATAGCTAATTTATCCTGAAAATTGAGGTTCCTTAGGAACTGCCAGAGCACATAGGAAATCTAGGAAACTGCCATCCATACAGGATGCAGATAAATACAAGGATTTAGTAAGATTCAAAAAAAAAGGACTGATATTGGTATGAATAACAGACCAATTTTGGAAGAGCTATTAAACCCAATGTTTCACACATTGAACTATTAACAGGCTATTATCGGTGGTAGAATACTGAATTAATAGCCAGTACAAAATCCTTCAGATGAAGAATTAAGAATTTAGTAGCAAGCAAATCTGGGATAATCTGGATTGTGCAGGCTGCCAATAATTAAAGATCAGTTTAAAGTGTAAATCATTGGGTTTAACAGCTTTTCCAAAACCAGTTATACTTAGTGACTCCAGTGATGTCTCTTATTTAGATCAGTATCAATTTTTTTTTTTTGAATCTTACTAAACTTTTGGATTCACTTCCACCCTACATATTTCTTTTTATTCATTTTTTACCTTTCAATTCCAAGATGTGTCCCTTTTGTTTTAACAAATGTAGTGATTTGAAATTCAACTCCTTTGTTTTATATTTCACTTCAAACACTAGGTATTTCAAACAATATGCACATTTGGGCCACATCTGAGGCCTAAAAGTTAAGGGTTGCCAAGCCCACAGAAACAGGAAAACATATCCATTCTGCTGGTAGATGGCGGACAAAAATAAAGTTGAATGAAAGGTATCAATCAATGGGTAGGACTGAAACTTTAATTTGCTTTTATGTCGTGTTAAAACTACTCTTGAACAAAATAGGAATTATATAGCTGCAACAGGACTGGGCAGAACAGCTAGGCTGTACCATGTCTGGCACACGCAGTCAGCTGCAACGACTTAGAGAGTTTAAATGCAACACTCCTCTGTTTAAATACTAGGAGACCACATTTTAAAATCTTTCTTGGGCATGAAGATTTTTCTGCCATCCTATACACTGATATATTCTGCTATAGCAAAAGTCACTGAAGAATTACAGCAGATGCAAGAGCTAAGGAAGTGGCTAGCTGCAGTGGCTGGCAGACAACTGATGCTGAAGCATCAGCCATGGCTGAGCTGAGGCCTTCTCCTGGTTTGGCCTAAAACAGAACCAATTTTCCTTTCAGTGATTTTTACTTTCAGCTAAGCTTCTTCTAAGTAACTGCACTTTCTGAAAGTAACTGCATGTTTGGTAGTGTCTGCTTCTAGGACTGATAACGCTCAAAGTTTACAGTTATCACTGAGGCACCGGTAGGGATGTTATGCAGAAAGGCTCTTGCTGTACTTATTCTTAGAGAAACCAAGGTCACTGCTAAATTCCTCACTGCTTAGGAGTGAAGAGCCGAAGGGGGGTCGCGCCTGCAGGGAGGAGCGGACAGGGCAGGTGACCCAAAATTGACCAACAAAGGTATTCCATCCCATACACGTCATTCTCAGTATAAAGCGGGGGGATCACGAGGGTCTCACTCTCTTCTTCTATGGCCGGTGTCCAAAGAGGACTCTGTCTGTTTTCCTGCAGCCCCCGATCCCGATCCGTGCATCCCTGAATCCAGTTCCCGACCGTTGCTGGGCCCAGTCTGGGCCTTCCCGAAGCCTGCCCTGCAGTGCCGGCCGGGGGTGACGTGACCGACATCGGGGAAGCTCGATCTTGGTTTTGTATATATTTGTATATATTTAATTATTTCTATTATTATGATTATTATACTCTTTTTCATTGTTATAGTTCATTAACTGTTTTAATTTTCTAGTGTAACTAAAGCATTACAGAGTCTGGCTTTACACGAACAAGCTGCAGCCCCAAGGAAGCAGCTTACCTGAAATGGGTATTAGCTGACACATCTGTTCCAGCTGCAATTCTCAGTCCTGCACAGCCAAGTTTGAGTAGCATCCCTCTTACAGTCTGACACTGTTTTTTATATTCCTTCTTTTAAGACATAATGTCCACCAAGGAAATGAATATCAACATTTTCTTAAAAATTTAACCCAGCACACCATTATTAGCTTCCCAATTTTATGTTTTCTTTTGCTTTAGGAATTTTTCTCTAGTTATTCAACACCGGTTGTACACAGCTCAATTTCTTCAATCAATATTTTTAATTAAACAACAAATTCCTTACTTCTCTACCATCACATACACACACATGCACTTTTAAACATAAAATTTACAGCACAGTATTAAAGAAATTAAAAAAAAAAAACAACTCTTGAAAGCATTGAGACAAAGCTATGCCAGTATTCAAAATACATATATCTTTGATGTATTTATAACACAGATTGTCACATTTATCAAAAGGCTGTAGAAACTCAGGAGTTCTCAATCTAAACTCATATTGGGAAAATATAGCCATATACATGAAATAAAAGGCTTTTAGGAAGAAGTTGATACACAGGACTAGTTTGAGAAAAAAATGTTTTGAGAACAACTGCTTTGGTGTGTTTAACATTAAGATTTCAGAAACTGTCTCTACTAATATTAAGCCAAAGCAAGGACAGGAACACAAGTAGAAGTGAGGTATCACTGAGAACAGGTTTTTGTTTGATAGATCCCCTATTTTTATACCAGATTTTATAATTTACAGTTAAGAATTTAAACATTAGAAAACAGCAGGTAATGGTAAAGAACCACGAAGCAGCAGAAAATTGGCATGGTGGTCTCTTATGTAGCCCAAGTGTGAACGCACATTGAGCGAGGTGAGGGGTGGAGGCTTTGGCATTGGTAATGTTAACTGTAGTGCAATGCACGATACAGCTGCAAGCCACAGAGCCTCCATTTAGATCAGAGCTGTGACCCTCCTGGAGGAGCTCCTTCAGCAAATGAACTACTAATCCACATTTTTCTGAAGCTGCTTAAGGAGCATTGATAGTATACCTTTTGGGGAGGAAAACATGACCTCCTAGAGTACAACCCCAGTTAGGAATGGCTTACCTAAATCTTCATCCATGTATGCTTCCTGTCAAACATGAACAGCATTAGCAGCTTCCTCAAAACTTGCTGACCTCAAGTAAAATGATGAGATGATAGAAAGCAGGAAGACCAAACTCCTTTTCATCGCTCATGCTCTATCACAGATGTCAGAGCTGAGATGATTGCTTGTCTGAAGCCTTGGACTTTTTCTCTCTTCTGGAAATGAAATTTTCACTGTTTCAAAGGATTCCAGCTGCTGCTGCTGTTACAAAGCCAGAGCTTAGGTTCAATCTTACTACCCAGAAAGGTGGCCTGGTGACCCATCCATTTAACACTCCCAGGATTACTTTCTAAACTTCATGTCACAGGCAGAAAACTGAGCAAGATCCAATCCTTCACCCTCCATCAAATCAGCAATTCATCTTTACCTAATCTCTCACTCCCTGTATCACCGTCACAATCTCCTCATCTTGATGTTCAAAAATGTCCATGAAATTAACCCTAACTACAGCTTTCCATCCACAGCCTCTTTGCTCCTCCTCTCTTACAACCACAAAACTGTTCCAATAAAAGAAGAGACATTTCAGTTAAGAGGGAGAGAAGGTGAGTATAGGCCCCTGAATTTTCAGTAGATTCACTGCAGATGGTTGAATTCACTGCAAAAGGAGCCAAGAATGACAAATCCCATGTGTTAAGAACTATATGAGAGTATCAGAGTACTATTTTTTCTTATTCCAGGTTCTTCATACACAAATACAAAAATGCTATCATCTAAATAGGAAAAAAAATTGTACCTCTGAAAAAGGTATAATTTTAATTACATGTTAGATGTTTGGATCCCACATTATAAGTAGATCAACATACGTTTTCTTCACTCTATGAAGCCTTTCCACGATCTATTACAATTTCTTAGAGATGGCAGGAAATTATAAAACTACTGTGAACTTTTTACTTTACACAAGGATGTTCAGACAGAAAATATCCGAAGAAGGTAATTAAAACAGTGAGAAAATTCTCATATCAGTGTTTCTTGAAAGCTTGAGTGCTGTGTGGAGAGGGGTTAGGGGTGGCCTGAGATGGTCAGGGAGGGATGAAATTGTTACAATTTGCCAAGTTTTAAAAAATAGGATTTGTCAAGAGAGGAAATTTTAAATTTTAAAAGCTGGTATCTTGTGCGTAATGCACATTCCTTACTTAAGAACGTTATTATTTAATAGACAACAAAGCCTAAGAGATGGGACATCCCTTTAGATGCATATTCTTTCATAAATCTTAGAAAACATGTAACTTGATTACTCATTTATAAACATAGAAGCTGTTATAAAAATACTATGCTCAGTAAGTAATGAGAGAATCATATATCAGCATTTTTTTTAATCTGTCATCAGAGATGTACAGTGATCACCATTGCGTATTTTAAAGGACTTGCTTTTCTCTAGCTTAGATTTCCCATCAAAATCACAAGAAATACTGGAGAGACTAAAGGACACCCCCCACTCTGAGATAACTACTTCAAAATTCCTTGGTAAAGATTGAAAAGTTAATTAATTTCACTGAAAATTTGATCAGGTTGTAAAAAAAGGGCAACGGCATCACAGAGAATGCATATCTTTTATACAACTGATTTGTGTCCTTTTCTTTCATGTCTTAAGAATATTGGATGTCCACCTCTACTGTTTACACTTTTCCACTGAACACCAATGCTATGTACAATTCTAAGTTACCATCTGCTAAACATCAGTTCAAGTGAATATTGAATAAACTGCTCCCAGCAATTTAGAAGGTAAATTTTCAATTAAGTTTATGTTTTGTCTTTCCCATCTTAAAGTTAAAAAAAAAAAAGCCCCCTGAACACAAAGGAGTGTATTTATGTATCTAATGAGGGAAAATTAGCATTTACAATGAAAATCTGGTACAGCTGCTATTATTTAGGAGCTATTTATATAGTTATTGTAATATTTGGATAGCTGTTATCATAACACAGTCAATTCCTTTATCTCTCCATTCAAAGGTATTGTTAGGTTTCAGGGAGAGGATTAAACAAAAACCTCAAAGAGAACAAGGTAGTTGAAAAACCCCTGCTATCTTAAAAGAAAGGTACTGCCACTATTTCAAACTCCTTAAGACTGTGAATAACTATACTATCAGGAGGTGCCTACCCCTCAGTGGAGCACTCTGAGGTTAAAAGTAAATTCAGGGTCTCTCACAAAAGTTTCATCTCTAAGTCAAGACATGAGTAACTGGGTCTTCCTGAATTACAAGCAAGCAATTTAACAACTTGCATTCACACACAATCCTATACTACCGGTCATATAACCACCTCCTTTTTTTCAAAACTGCATAAAACCCACACAATCAGTAATGTGCCACCTTTCATTGCCCTGCCTAGGTATTTCCACATGAAAGAGACAAAAACTGCATGCTAGATTTACCTGCCATAAACACTTTAAGTAGCACAGAAGAAACCTTGGGAGAAAGCAGTATTTTGTCAATTAATTAAATTTATTCCAAGCATCTCTTCCCAGCTATTACTACTGAAGCACTTTAAAGCACAGCTCAGAAATCAAAAGCAAAAAAAAAAACCCCTTCACATCTGGTAGATAGGAACTGTTACAGTCCTTTTCTACAGAGTAAGCATTTAGATTTAGATGTAACCTGAGTAACCTGCCATGCACAGGATAAAAGCAGGCGCATAAACTTTCATCAGTCTCCCATCTGATGTAGTAGGAAGAAAATGGTCTTTTTCTTCATTTAAAAAAGTATTGGTGCCATTTTTATGCCTAAATTAACAAACGTATGACTCACATCCAGTATTCCATTTATATGCAGTGATTACAAAAGATTTCTGTTCTCAGTTGAGCGTGTTGAGTGTAGCATCTATAACTCATATCCTAGTGACTGACATTGTTACCTAATACACATATTATTATTTTAAATGCATTTTTAACATAATAATATGCACCATAACCATACATTTTTACATAAGGTTTTAAAAAAAACATTCAACTAACATTTGCATAATCTGACACACTAAAGCTAGGTCTAGGACACCTGTCAACTAACTGAAAAGTTACAGGAAAGCAAACAGTTTCAGATCAATTGTCAAATAATTGTTAGATCCAAGATTACATTTTTAGAACAGTCCTAGGTCATCTGGCAATATTGAACTATGTAGCTGAAATGTCAACCGAGTTCCAAGCCTATTTGATAAGGGGGTCCATATGTATCAGAAATTTTTCCAGAAGCTTGCTGTCAAAACACATATATAATCCAATTACTGATATAGAAGCCATGCCACATTTAACTTCTTCAAAATGGTGATAAAATGGAATAAAAATAAAGAAGCATTAGTAGCAGTTATCACTTTCACTTGATGAAATACCATACCTACAGATCCTCCAAAAAGTCCTTTCAGTGATCTACTCTCATTGATTTCTGTCAAGTGAGGTCCCCTTTCTTCTTACTTCCCTTGAGTTGTCACTAAGTTTTGGACCACACTGGTGTTTCTTCTCCAGGCAAATCCTTAGCACAGTCTGAAAACTCAGGATTCCTTCACCTAATTAATGTTCAGTACATGTGGTAGTGGTCAGCGTCTTAAAGCCTTCTTTAGCGTGCTGCTCAGATATGTTGTATACTGGACCTTTAAACAACTAGAGAATCCAACAATAATAATCCAAACAAATTAGTTTGGGTACGAGGTTGCCTATCTATTCAATTGTGAAATTATGGGTTTGAAATTATGGGATTGATGGTCCTGGTCCAGAATACAGCTGCCACTAAATTTAACCCATCTAACTTTCATTTAAATATCTTGAACAAGACAATATTTCAAATCAGCACTTGCATTGTTTAGCTGTAACATCTGATCTGGTTCTGGGAGTCCTAAGGATAGATTTACTTTATCCTGAGGACGGTCATTGAAGCTCTGTTGGTGTCCTATGTTTACTACTTCTTCTTGTCTAGTGGGTATTCTTATAATGACCACAAGGAAAAATTCCAGGAAATTCCAAAAAATTCCATACTGTTATATTCTTGTTTCATACAGTTTCAGTAATGTTCTTTAAGCAACATTCAGGTTTTGTTATTTTATTTCTTATTGTGCCAACTGACTTATGTAAATCCTCGCTCTTTCTCTCTTTATGTCTGAAGCTCAGGCTGTCTAGTTCCTGGCAGAACCTTAACATTAGTCCATTAAAGAGAAAAGAAAAAGCAATAAACCTTAACACAAGGATTATCTTGGGGGTTTGTTGCTTTTTTTTTTCCTTTTAAATAGAAACACTGTCTCCAAAGCCAATATTAAACTGCAGTTTCATTAATTTGTTCCATGAAAATGAGCATTTGTGCTGGATATGTGCACATGCTTGGCCTGGCTTCATCCTGATTTCTCTAGCTAGCTTCCCAAGCAGCTCACACTTTCTCCTTAATATTGGTTAAAAAGAGATGATCTCCAGTTTTAAAAGATGTGCCTCATGGCAACCCAGTTTCCAACTGCATGGCTTCTGCTGCTGGTTGAGCTCCAATCTCTCTTTCAGGGGTACATGGGGGTAATGGGGCAGTACTACTGTCCCCAGAGCACCACCTGCACATTGACCACAACAGCAATCTAACCAAAAGAGTAACCATGTTTTGTTGGGTTTGTTGTTCATGCCTAGTCTGCATTGCAGGACAACCACTTGAATGAGACCAGGATAAGTATTTGATGTGAAAATTTTAGGAAGGCTGGAGTGAAAACACTCCCACTGTGGCATGCTTCCCTCCCCTGCTTACCTCCTACAGACCTTCATTCCCCATTATTGCCAAAGATATTTTGCTTCAAATAATAGCCCATTTCCTAATTTTGTCACTTCTATAGCAAAATTATCCAATGAAACTAGACTTCTTCTGTTCATCTTTTTCAAACATCATGCATTAAAAACACAACATTTCTACTTCTGTTTATTTGTTCTTCATTCAAAACAATGCTCAACTGTAGAAATATTTTCTACAGGTAACACTGTAATTTTTCTTGCTAATTATACGGATGTGAAAAAACACTTTGAGCTATCTTGATATGTTGATTCTTTGGTAGCATCACTTACTGGGGTAGTTTGAGAGAAAACAGCAAAATTTCCAGACTGACAATGATACATTTTTCCCCTTCCTCTCTTCTTATATGTTAGGTGAATAGAAATTCGTACTTGCAAACATATGGGGTGCAGATGCCCAGGTGCTGGCAGTGGGGGGCTGCAGGGGTAGCCTTTGTGAGGAGAGGCCAATTCAAGTGGACCCACTGCAGGGCATGGCTGAGCCCTGTGGCCACGATGACGGTGCCTCTAGGACAGCCTGTGTAAGAAAGGGCAAAATGCTGCCCAGCAGTGAGGTGTGAGGGGAAAAGTGTGAGAAACAGACGTGCAAGCACTAAGGGGAAAGCAGGAGGAGGGGAAGAGGAGGTGCTCCAGGTGCCTGAACAGGGATTCCCCTACAGCCCTTGGAGAAGATTGTGGTGGAGCAGGTGGACATGCACTGAAAGAACTACAGCCCATGGAGAGCCCACACTGGAGCAAGCTTATCCTAAAGGACTGCAGCTCATGGGAAGGACCCACGCTGGAACAAGGGAGAGGCATGCAGAGAAAAGAGCAGCAGAGAGGAGCTGTTATGGGCAACATTCAGCTCCCCATTCTCCTTTCTCCTTTGCCTCTCGGGGTAGGGGAGGAGGTAGTGGAGTTAAGGGTGAAGGAGTGAAGTAGAGCCTGGGAAGCAGGGGGGAAGATGTTTTAATTTTTTGGCTTAATTTCTAATAATCTAAAATTATTTTAATAGGTACTTCAAGCTCATAGAGAAAATGTAAGCAGCACTTTGCAACAAGTTTGTTAATGCTTGTGGCTGCTATGTACTCCTTAATAATACATAACCCATGTGCAAGACAAACAGTGCAAAAATGAAAAAAACCCTCAGAACCTTTCCAAAATAAAGGTCTATTAAATAAAGAGCTATATTTTATTACTTCTCTTCCCTTCTCTTCATATAATATTTATTCAGGAAGTCACTATAACTTAGAGAAAACTGACACCTTTTTACATTTGGTAACTTTTCACTGTTAATGTGGAGGAATGAGTAAGCTACAAACAGGCTATTTCTCCCACAGTCAGCGTTACCACACAAAGGTCACTGCCAGCCACATGAGGACAAAGGCACCCAGAAAAGACCAGGAAAGAGATTCTTCTGAATAAATGAAAAGCTCCACTTTGAATATCAAACTCACCTTAAGTTGCAAGTATTCTACAGCCTAGTGAACACAATATATTCAATTCATTTGTATCAACATTTGACATCTGCAAGTAGATGAGTGTCTTCATCTTTAAGCTATCTAAATTTAGTCTCCATGCATATCAAAAAATCGAGAGTCAAGGTTCCTCTCAGACATCAGTAAGCTGAAAGCTTCTGTGCTCACTATTGGTTTTAATTTCTGTTCTAGGTCAGTACACACTTACCAAAATCTATTCTTCAAGTTCTTATAAAAACTAAGAAAAACATCAGAAATAATCTCTCCTCCCTTCACTAACCATAAACACTTTTTGTTCCTCCAGCACCTATTGCTGTTTATACTTCTCATTTCAATGCAAAGTAATTAATTATGCACAAAGCAAGCCAAAGTACCAAGAGATGATTGCAATGAGACTACTGTATCATATGGTTTTATGTTCAAAGATGTACAGTGTTTCTTAAAAGAGGAAAGGAAAGCAGTACATTAACCTAAATAATTATTTATTCTGTTAACAGTACCATTAATTCACATGCTGATAATGACTAAGTTTCATATAACTTATCAGGCTGAATGAGTTTTATTGTTCTCAGGCAGTCCCCATGAATATATTTGTTTTCACATGTTATAACAAAGAGCAAATTGGTCATTACTTGGTTGGGGGTGATTTCTGCTTGCGCAGCTTCAAATTTAAAGTTAAATTAGAGTTGGAATGTATCCTCGCTGTTACCTGCATGCACACAGCCATATAGCAAGCAGCAAGCAGAAAGAAGAAAGGTCTGCACTGAAAACCACAAGACATGGGGTGCCAAACAGCAGTCAACAAGACTGTGGAGATGAGAACTGGTTGTTGGCTAGGAAACAGCCTGTTTGATCTCCTGCACCACATGTTTTGCCAAGCGTGTTACACATCACTGAAATGCTTTTAAGATTTTTTTCAGGGGAGTCATTCCTGTCATTCCTTCCTCAGCCCTAATGTCCTGGTTTTGGCTAGGGCAGGGTTAGTTTTCTTCCTAGTAGCTGATATAATGCTGTGTTTTGGATTTAGAATGAAAATAATGATGATAACTCACTGATGTTTTAGTTGTTGCTAAGCAGTGTTTATACTAAGTCAAGGACTTTTCATCTTCTCATACTACCCTGTCAGCAGAGGCTGGTAGTGCACAAGAAGATGGGAGGGGACATAGCAAGGACAGCTGACCCAAACGAGTCAAAGGGGTATTCCATATCATATGACATCATGCCCAGTATACAAACTGGGGGAAGCTGGCTGGAGGACACCACATCTCAGGGATTGTCTGGGCATTGGTCAGTGGATGGTGAGCAATTGTATTGTGCATCACTTGTTTTGCATATTCTGTTATTATTTACCCTTCCTTTTCTGTCCTACTAAACTGCCGTTATCTCAACCCACAAGTTTTACTTTTTTTCCCCCCTATTCTCTCCCCAGTCCCACTGCGGGGGCAGGGAGCAAGTGAGCAGCTGTGTGGCACTTAATTGCCAGCTGGAGTTAAACCACAACACATATCTAGAGTCCAAAAGCAAGAACAGCTTTGCTACATCTGTCTGTGACACCACCTCAAGAAAAGCAGTATGTAAGCAGTGGGAATACACAATGTGACTTTACATGCATTTATATAAGCACACTGTAAGTTGCTTGAATGCTTCAGCAGAAGAACAAATACAGCCAGTGTACCTCTACACATGACATCTCGCCGGGAGAATTAAGAGGTTACAGGATAGCTCCTTCCAAAAAAAGCAATTTTATATCCTTTACACTCTTCTCTCTCTGCACATAGAGACAAGAAATGTGATTTTTACTAACGAAGCTTTCAACAAAATTGCAAACAATACATATGAAAAGTCAAAGCCACTCCTCTTTAGCCATTACTTTTTCCTATAATTTTTGAAACATTATATACATCACCAGAAGTAATTTCATCAGAAGTTATGTTTTTGCAGGGATTAAATTAGTTTACTCTTGAAACTTGAAACATTTCTAGTGTGATTTTATAACAAGTTAGAGGGAAAAACATTTCTGACTCATGTAAACTGAAAATACGTCATATTTCTGACCATATATTTTGTTTTCTTTCATTCTGGTAGGCTCACTAAATTCAGACACTGATGGTAGCTTGTGAATTTGTATAATAATGGTTAAAAGTTCCTTCAGAATGATCAATTCATCTACTGCTGCTTACCTGATTCAGCATTAATTAGCAATATTTTACTTCATTCCTCCCACATGCTCATGAAAAGAAGAGATCATCATTCAATTAACGAACAATTATTAGGTGTGCTTCATAAAATTGCATCTTCATTTTTTTTCTCTCAGAAATGCCTATGTAAATAAATACTAAAAATTAGGAGGTATATAATAGATCCTTGCAAAGGCAATGCTTGGAAAAAATGTAGAAGAGCAGAAGAAAAACAGCACAGCTTTATACTATATAATCATTAAGTTTTCAGATAGATCTTTTGGTATGAAACTTAACATTATTCTTGGGCTCTTTACAGGTATAACCTAGGCAGGTGTGGTCACTGTGCAGTTAAGCTCTATTCTGAAGACATCAAATTAACTCAATGTATTTCTCATTAAAAAAGAAGTTCCACTAGGATGTTTTCTTCATGACCTCAACAGAAGTGTATTCTCAACTGTTCTCAAGGCTAGAATATGTTCCTTCTTAAATCCTGAAGCGAATATAATATTTTTCAGGCGATGACAGTTACTTAGTACACTGTAGCAGTATTTTCAAAACATGTATATTCAATTTTCTGGACTCTGCTAGGAGTACTGTTAAGGTACAAAAGCATGAGTAATTTCTTTATGCAAAAGGAAAGATGGATTTGGAGGGAGGAGAATTTGGAAGCCACCTGCATTATCTCTTCTTGGATTTGCTTGCATAAGCAACAAGGAAACACAGAAAGAGCAGAGCTTAAATTGGAGAAAAACAAAACAAAAACCCACAAGCTACTTCCATTCCAAAGTGTTTCTAAATTATTCTCACTTCTTGCAGACACAGAAACAAGGGGGGATTCTTTTCAGTTAAAATTGTTCTCTGGGACCACATTTCCTTTAATTTATTTTCTTTTGTTTGCAATTGGTAGAAAACGTTAGTTGTCTTGATGTTTCCAAAGAACAGCTAAGAAATATTCTGAAGAATCTCTCTCCTCCTGAGCTAGTAGGCACTAAGTGTCCCTCTGTTTGTTCCTTAAGCCTTTTGTAAAAGACACTGAAGACACCTTGACACTAGCAGTCTTAATTTATCTGGTCACTTTAATCTCTCTCCTAGAAGTAAAAAAGGGTAATATAAGATATATGAAAAGATTCTTTTTTATAAGCCTTTCTCCCTAAGTCAAAAGAGAGCGCTACTTTATGGATATCGTATATTAAAAAGTAACATGCAATATTTGGTTTAAGGTTATAAAAATTAACAGAACTGTATTCACAGCTACTACTTATCAAATTATGCCAACAATGAAAAAAAAACCAAAACAAAACAACGTAACCCAAAGCTACTGAGCCCCTTCTCCCTCAACAACCCACATGCATTCACACTTTAAATGAAATCTCAGCCTGTCATTTTTTGGTCTGGAACATGAGGTTTTGGCAGTAACTAACCACCAGCCATACACATGTACAGGGCAATGACAGAAAACAGAAAGCATTTTTGCTCCATAGCACACCAACAGTTCATCATGCTCTCAAAGGTACAATGGACAAATAATTTTAATTTCACAGAACTGCTACTGAGGGTACACTGAAAGTGGCACATACTCCCTGACCATATACACATGACTATATTTATAGGTATAACTACGGTTACACCAGCAGTTCCACTCTAATAAGTCATCTTCTGATGCTTCACCACAATAATAAAAAAAAAAATATGAACATGGTTTTAGGTTTGAAGCTTCTAAACAAACCTAAAGAAATCCCCCCTCACTTTCTTAACCACTATACTCAAGAAGGGTTCGAAAAATTACGTGCATTTTCCCTTCTCCACCCCTCCCTGTCCACAGCAGGTTCAGGAAGGAAGAGAACCACACTGGCAGGGAACCCAACACAGGGTATCTAACCCACCTTCCTGTCCAGAAACTATCCCACTCCATCTTGCCACAATGAAGCTGCTTCTGCTTTCCAAGAGAGGTAGAGTGTTTCTCTACCACTACAGCTGACAGAGTAATGCAGACAGTTTACCAAAGCAGCTAACGAGAATCTGAGAGAAAGGACAATTTGCTATAGCTCTAAGTTTTTCATCTAATAAAACTCAACAAGTTACAGCACGTGTTTGGTAACCCACGGACTTTCATTCAAGACATGAAGCTCTCATCTTTAATAACACAGTTAACACTGTAAATAACTGGGTTTCATCCAACACTGACTCTTTTTCTATTTAGGGTGCTGTTGCATGAGATTACAAGTCCCCTGTTTATTACAGTTTATAACTTGCAACCAAGGAAGGAAATTTTTAAGCTACTAGCAGTTCTCAGATTCCTTTCTGCCCGTGACTACTCTTTGTTTAAAGTAATTTAGCTAACTCTCCTGAGCAGATGAAATGATTTGCTTCACTAATCTTTTCCTCACTTACCAAGCTGTTAGTGTCTATGTGGACATTGTGCATCTGATCTTTCATCTTGGAAGAAGAAAAAAAATATATATAAAAAAGTGTTTGCATGTGTATATATATACACACACTGAACATTTCACAAGAAGATCCAGTTGCTCTACAGGGACTTCCTGGCACTGTGTGCTTAATCAGGCATTTACTAAATGGCACATAATATATTGCTTACTTACGCTGCACTGTTTTTCTGTGGTACAGCACTGCAGTTGATCAGTAATACTTATGAATGTGATTGATAGATATCAGACATACTTGTCTCTGAAGAATCCTAATGATTAAACAAATTCAACACATGCAGTTTGTCTACTTTCATCTTTGCAGTTGCACATTTAAACTTTACTAATTCGTGATAAAAGTCACAATGTACTTCTCTTACTTACAATACAATTCAGTCATAAATACAAATATATACATAACTTCAAACTTATATATATTTTTAAATTAAAAAAAAATCCTACTGGAGAAATAACATCCATTTTGCTGACAGAATCAGAAGATTAGCCATAAAACTGAGGTTTTAACAGGAGGATCAATCCTGATACACGTTTCTGACATAAAATATTGCTTGGTGCTGCTTCTTGGGAAATAATAAATTCACTGAGGTGCTACATTAATCAGGCCACCCACGACAGCCTTAATATATATCTCCTTAAATGAAATTCATTACTTTTACAGGCACATCATACCATTCCTCTGTCAGCTTTTAAAGTCGGTCTTAAAGCTCTACAGAAGAAGCAGGTGTCACAGGCAAACTTCTCTTTGAATATTCATTGTGCTACCTGCAGTATTTTCAAACTAACATCCACTCAAGAGAAGGCAGGGAGAGATTGCAGAATATTGCCCTACTCAGAAGACTTAGTTTAAGCAATAATGGTCTGAATAGCAGGAGGTTCAATCAGGTACTGACTTTTAAAAGTAATTACATAGAGATGATAAAAATGGCTAGTTACCTTGTCTTCTTATTTTAGCAGGAGATTAAAAAAAGTGTATTATAAATTAACATATTCCCTGTTAAACTATGAACTCATGTACAAAAATACGGGGAGAAGTATGTCTGAAATCTATAATTACTCATTCATTCATATATTCTTAGACACACATTTCTAAGTACTATTTCTTCTTTATTCATAGTTTTTTTAAAAACAGGATAGCCTTACTTTACAACCCCAAGTAAAATAAGCAAGGAAATATTTTGTGAACTGAGATAATGTTCATTCATGAATTATTCTTATGATACTGGTATTTCAACCTATTTAGCTTATTTGGACCCCTTGGCAACAGCAATTGGCATCTCCCATCACAAAACATTGATATTTTTTATATTACAGCTCAGCAAGTGCTTAGAGATCCCAAATCTTCAACTCCTAAACAGCAAGAAGTTATTATTAGCATTGTTCTTTTCAGAACACTCCTCAAGGAATAAGCAATTCATTCATTTCCTTCTTCACTGACACACTGAACATAAAACCAAACCCTCGCAGGAATTTGCTTAACCTATGTATTACCCCTATTGATGTCCATGAATTCCTATTGCTGACCTCAAGGTAGCCAGTGTTCCAGATGCAGCAACATTCCCTAACTAAAACCTGCAAATCAAACTTAAATTGCAAGTTGAGCAAAGGTCTTTCTTGCAACAGAAGCCAAACCAACTGGCACACCTTGGAAGTGAGGGAAAGAAAAACTTTCCCAGACACCAAGACAAGGCTGTGTGGAACCATCTGCTCCAGAAAGGTACTGACGTTTGCTGCAATAGAAAGAAGATGGAAAGAACAGACCTACTACACTAGAAACTGGGATGTGTATTAAAATCTTTTGTTTAATCTGTCTCAATAAGCAGTTCCAAGTTCTGGAGCTTCTGTGTCTTTTTAGTGTGGTTGGCTGGTTTTCCTGGGCATGTTCACGAAGAACAAGCCAGGCGAGGCATTTCTAGCTTAAAGACTCTGTTTTACTGGTCACACAGCCTTCTTCAAAGGGACCAACAACGCCTGCAGTTTTTCATTTCATATATCAATCAGTCACACCTCCTAGCATAAAATAGCAAAATGAAAACATAAAGACACTAATTTCACCATTAAGTAACAGTATCAATGACAGATTATAGAAATAAAGTCATTCAAAAATTTGATGCAAAAATTATTGCATTATTTAATGCAACCATTTAATCCCATATGTGTTCTTTTAATATGGGAATACATTCAGATAACATCTTCAAATCATTGAGAAAATTGTTCAGTGCTTCAAAAATGGCTGCAGACAAGCTAAAGATTAAGAAAAGCGGGGAGAAAAGATATGTAAGAGAATAAAAAACCGTCTATTGTACCGAAGGTACCCTAGCAAGGGAGGACTGCAACAGGAATACTACAGAGGAAGGACAAGGCACTCTAATGGACAAGGAACACATAAGCCACACTTCCACAATTTTAGCCAAACTCCTCACAGTAATTATTAAAACCAAATTCCCAACATTCCTCCATTGTTTGAGGAGCATGAAGACTGTCAGGCTGATCACTGGCAATGAAATAATTCCTGACATAGAAATTCCTAGCCATCATCCATAGCATACACATAGAGAGCCAACCCAGTGAAAAAGTCTGGATCACCAGCTACTGTGAATAAACAGATATCACAGAATCACAGAATCACAGAATGTTAGGGATTGGAAGGGACCTCGAAAGATCATCTAGTCCAATCCCCCTGCCGGGGCAGGATTGCCTAGACCATATCACACAGGAACGTGTCCAGGCGGGTTTTGAATGTCTCCAGAGAAGGAGACTCCACAACCTCTCTGGGCAGCCTGTTCCAGTGTTCGGTCACCCTCACCGTAAAGAAGTTTTTCCTCATATTTATGTGGAACCTCCTGTGTTCCAGCTTGCACCCATTGCCCCTTGTCCTGTCAAGGGATGTCACTGAGAAGAGCCTGGCTCCATCCTCTTGACACTTGCCCTTTACATATTTATAAACATTAATGAGGTCACCCCTCAGTCTCCTCTTCTCCAAGCTAAAGAGACCCAGCTCCCTCAGCCTCTCCTCATAAGGGAGATGTTCCACTCCCTTAATCATCTTCGTGGCTCTGCGCTGGACTCTCTCTAGCAGTTCCCTGTCCTTCTTGAACTGAGGGGCCCAGAACTGGACACAATACTCCAGATGCGGCCTCACCAGGGCAGAGTAGAGGGGGAGGAGAACCTCTCTCGACCTGCTGACCACACCCCTTCTAATACACCCCAGGATGCCATTGGCCTTCTTGGCCACAAGGGCACATTGCTGGCTCATGGTCATCCTGTTGTCCACTAGGACCCCCAGGTCCCTTTCCCCTACGCTGGTCTCCAACAGGTCTGCCCCCAACTTGTACTGGTACATGGGGTTGTTCTTGCCCAGATGCAGGACTCTACACTTGCCCTTGTTATATTTCATTAAATTTCTCCCCGCCCAACTCTCCAGCCTGTCTAGGTCCCTCTGAATGGCTGCGCAGCCTTCCGGCGCGTCAGCCACTCCTCCCAGTTTTGTGTCATCAGCGAACTTGCTGACAGTGCACTCTAATCCCTCATCCAAGTCATTAATGAATATATTGAATAGAACTGGTCCCAGAACCGACCCTTGCGGGACTCCGCTAGACACAGACCTCCAACTGGACTCTGTCCCATTGATCACCACTCTCTGGCTTCTTTCCTTCAGCCAGTTCACAATCCACCTCACTACCCGATCATCCAGACCACACTTCCCCAGTTTAGCTGCGAGGATGCTGTGGGAGACTGTGTCAAACACTTTACTGAAATCGAGATAGACCACATCCACAGCTTTACCATCATCTGTCCACTGGGTAACATCCTCATAAAAGGCTATCAAGTTGGTTGAGCATGACTTCCCGTTGGTGAAGCCATGCTGAGTGCCCCTAATGATCCCCCTATCCTTGATGTGCCTAGAGACAGCACCAAGAACAAGTTGTTCCATCACCTTTCCAGGGATGGAGGTGAGGCTGACCGGTCTATAGTTACCCGGGTCCTCCTTCTTGCCCTTTTTGAAGACTGGAGTAACATTCCTTTTCCTCCAGTCCTCAGGCACCTCTCCCATTCCCCACGACTTAGCAAAGATGATGGAGAGTGGCCTAGCAATGACTTCTGCCAGCTCCCTCAGCACCCGCTGGTGCATCCCATCAGGGCCCATGGATTTATGGACGTCCAGGTTGCTTAATTGGTCCCTGACCCAGCCCTCATCAACCAAGACAGATTCCTCCTCTATCCTGACTTCTTCTGAGGCCTCAGGGGTCCAGGGCTCCTCAGGACAGCCTCCAGCAGTATAGACAGAGGCAAAGAAGGCATTCAGTAACTCCGCCTTCTTTTTATCCTCTGTCTCCAGGACCCCCACCTCATTCATCAGTGGGCCTACATTGCCTCTAGTGTTGGCTTTACCTGCAATGTATTTGAAGAAGCCCCTTCTGTTGTCCTTGACCTCTCTTGCAAGGTTTAATTCCAAGGAGGCCTTAGCTTTCCTAGTTGCCTCCCTACATCCTCTGACAACAGACTTATATTCCTCCCAAGTGGCCAGCCCCTCCTTCCATGATCTGTACACCCTCTTCTTCCACTTGAGTTTGCCCAGCAGTTCCCTGTTCAACCATGCAGGTCTCCTGCTACCCTTCCTTGACTTCCTACCTGTTGGGATGCTCTGATCTTGAGCTCGGAAGAAGCAGTCCTTGAATGCTAACCAACTATCTTGGGCCCCCTTACCTTCTAGTACCCTGTCCCATGGGATTTCCCCTAGCAATTGCTTGAAAAGGCCAAAGTTGGCCCTCCTGAAGTTCAGGGTTGTGATTCTGCTAGCTATTCTGTTCCTGCCACATGAGATCCTGAACTCTACCATCTCATGGTCGCTACAACCAAGGCTGCCCTCAACCTTCACCTCTTCAACCAGACCCTCCTTGTTAGTGAGGATAAGATCCAGCAGCGCTCCTCTCCTACTTGGCTCATCCACCATTTGCATCAGGAAGTTATCATCAATGCACTGGAGGAACCTCCTGGACTGGGGATGGCTGGCTGAGTAGGCCTCCCAGCAAATATCAGGGCAGTTGAAATCCCCCATGACAACCAGGCCCTGTAATTGCGAGACTGCTCTCAGCTGCCTGTAGAAGGCCTCATCACCCTCCTCATCCTGATCCGGTGGCCTGTAATAGACACCCACAACAGTATCACCCCTGCCAGCCTGCCCCTTAATTCGCACCCACAAACTCTCAACTCGCTCCTGATCCGCCTCTGGACAGAACTCAATACATTCTAGCTGCTCACTCACATAAAGAGCAACTCCACCACCTCTCCTTAGCGGCCTGTCTTTCCTGAACAGGACATAGCCATCCATGACCACATTCCAGTCATGCGAGGCGTCCCACCAAGTCTCTGTAATTGCCACTAGATCATAGCCCCCCGACCGAACACGGATTTCCAACTCCTCCTGCTTATTCCCCATGCTGCGTGCATTGGTGTACAGGCATTTCAGGGAGCGAGCTGGGCACACCGATTTCACCCCAGGGGGATGGGAGGCCTCCTGGTCTACCTCAACACTAGAGCGTTGCCCCAGTGGTGCAAGCCCAGCTACTACCCCATCCCCCTTCGAATCTAGTTTAAAGCTCTCTGAATGAGCCCTGCTAATTCCTGTCTCAGAACCCTTTTGCCCCTACGACATAAACCTTTCCCATGTATTACCGTCACGCCTGGTGTCTTATAAAACCAGCCATTATCAAAGAACCCAAAGCCCTGCCTGTAGCACCAGTCTCGTAGCCAGGCATTTATAGAGAGAATCCTACTATTCCATCCCATGTCATCACCTGAAAATGGAAGGAGGGAGGAGAAAACAACTTGTGCCCCAGACTCTTTCACCAACCGTCCTAGGGCCTTGTAGTCTTTCTTCATCCCCTTCAGACTACGGGATGCAGCTTCTTCCCCACCTGTCTGGAAGATCAGCAGGGGGTAGTAGATATTTATGAATGCTGAAAAAATAACACAGGCTGACACATTCGAAGGAAGCAGGTAGACATCTATTTTTTCCAGTTTATTTATACACACCTGTGCTGAATATAATATTGATTTTCATCAACAACATCATTTCCAACATTGTCGTACTCAGGGGAAGTAGATATTTCTCTAAAGAAAAACTAGCTGATCTGTCCTTAAGTAAAAATAAAGTAGACAGGTGTCTTAAATGTCTGGATACAGAGAATGAAAAGAAAACAACTTTTCAAGGTGAATACTGAGTATTGTACATCCGATATGCTTCTACTTCAAGGTTACCTGAGGAAAATCATGAGTTCATTTTCTTCTCCTACCAAAGAGCTAGGCTTCCTGCCAGATGTTCTTCAGAAAAGAAACCTTTTCTGTGTAGCTGTGCAGAGCAGTTATGCATGCCCAACCTGCGAGAGACATAAAAGCAGCGTGCTCCGATCACCACTGCTAGATCTATCATTATTTCAAAAACTGATTATATTGCAAGGCAGCTTTCATAGTATGAGATGAGCACCATAATGAGCTGCCCGTTACTTTTTGTGTTTCCTGTAGGGAGGAGGTAGTGCAAGCTGTTTTCTCACAGTCTGTGTTGAGGAGCAGGTACTCAGTCCTAGCACCCCACCCATCAGTTCAGCAAGGCCTCTCCATAGCTCTGCAGACCAAATCAGGGGACATCTTAAAGACTTAAAGAGAAAGGTGTAAGCCATCCTTCAGATATAAGGAAGGAAATTTCTGTTATACAAGAAAAACCAAACAATTTCAACATTTCTCTTTCTGTTACAGTGTCTCAAGGGAATGTGATAGTCCTTGTTGACTTTGAACTTTTATGAGGAGCAATAACACAGTAAGGCAGATGAAGCATAGCTGGAGAGCAAAGTAAAACAGAGGCAAGTGATACTTGAAGCTCAATTTTCACAAGATTCTCAGTAGCCCAACAAAACACAAATACTCTGATCAAAGCCTGAAATACTTGTATTTTGGAATAAAACTTTCATTTTCAGTTAAAAAGATTTCCTCTTTTGTGAGGCATTTTTAATTAAGAATTTAAATTGTTTTTCAACATACTCCTGAAAAGTACATGTGAAGTCAAAAAGACAATTTTCTGAACATAATATTTTAAAATGCTTTTTCTTCATCTCCTGACCATGCAGGATAACCTGGAGACATTAATTCAAAATTTGCTGCCTCTCTCACTCAGCCGAACTTAGACCTCAGCCTAAGAGGTTCCTGAAAGAGCAGCTAGAACACGGTTTCCCTACACAAGTCCTCACCTCTTGCAGATCACTGGGATTCCATGGAGATTTAATTCAGAAGTTGTCTCCTCCTTCCAGGAAGCTCATCCACTGGCCTATGTCTATTGGGAAGTTTCTTCTGCCAAGTATTGAACCTGGTGATATTAGTGCTCAGAGAAAGCAAGCACATCTCAGTTGGTAATACTTCAGTTCTGAAACTCCCAAGTCATGCCCCCTCCCTGGCAGTGTTTAAGGCCAGGCTGGATGAGGCTTTGAGCAACCTAGTCTAGAGGAAAGGTGTCCCTGCCTGTGGCATGGGTGTTGGAACTAGACGATCTTTAAGGTCCCTTCCAACCCAAACCATTCTATGATTCTATGATTCTATGATTTGAGATTGAGTGTGAACCTGAGCCGGTGTTCATTTATACCAGCCTATATGACTCTACAGTCTGCATTTTTTCCTCCATAAGAGCCAAGCACAAAAGTTGAGAGAAGAGGAAACAGAGATGACAGGACTTGGAGGCAGCAGATTCCAACATGTTAAACATTGGTACATGCTTGAGTGACTCTGGGAACTGAATTTAATTTAATACCTTTTGAACAATTGCATTAACCTGCAGACAAACCTCAGGTGTGACCTTCCTTTTTCAGTCAGTTCCTTCTGTTTTCTCCTCAGATCCTAGATCCTTCCTTGCTTCAGTATAGCTAAAATTAGAGATGTCTTAATAAAGATTGCTAAAAATACCATGTAGGGGATTTTTAAGCATCAATTTAACCTACTATTTCAGCTGGTAATTTGTTTTAGCAGCTACATGACCATTATAACTGCAGCCAGTTCCCAGATTTGTGGGAAATGAGAATGGGAAGAGTGGATGAAAATGTGACTTTAGGCTACATTTAGGATTTCCAAGTCCTGAGATCGATGTATGTCATCTCTGGTTTCCTCTGTTTAGTACAACACTCTCAAGAGAGACTGCTGTTTATTATACTACGAACAATATTCCCAAGCATGTACCAAGTGTTTTGGAGTTCTGTAATATATCTTCAATGACTTCTTATGAACTGAAATCTACCAGTAAATGTTAGTCTAAGAAAAATGAATTTTTGCTGGAATTTCTGTAGACTGCCAGAAATTATACCATTGCTGGTATAATGTATAACAAAAAATATGTTCATATTCATGTTGGCTTATTTTTAAACCAAACTGATAAATACTGAAAAGACATAATTAAAAGTATTTATCTTATTCTCATCTCAGAACAATTTGCTGATTTCAGTCTAAGTTTATTTAATTCCCATAGTTATTTTTCGATCTGGTGTCTCTGTTCAATTTACAACATATGGTAGACAGACACGTCTAGTAAAGTCATACCATACCAAGGAAAGACAGATTATGAGGACCAGCAACATGCAGCGCCAATAGTTTTATTGTCCGAGAAAGTTTAAATATGTCAAGATTTAAAAAAAAATATTTTTTAAAAGTACATTATAACTTTGTTAACTTCAATAGGATCAGGTTTTTACATCTAAATGTGTCAGTGTACTAACACACACACTCTAAATGTTTGACCAAGAAAAATATATGCTCCTAGAGCTTTCACAAGTAGTGATATGGGCAGCAAATCATCTTCTCCCATATTCTATACTCCTCAAATAAGAGTTTCATTAGCTTCAAGGAAAAAAAAAATATAAAAAATTATTCACCTGCCTGGAGTTAACCCAAAAGTAGTTCAAAAAGCCCAAATTCTGCCTTTGGTCATCTCTGTTGGACCCTATGATTCCAGGAATTCACCAACTTCAGCCTTGAGATCCCACAATCATAAAAAGTTTGTGCTGCATTTGGGAATATACACTCTTGTGCATCATGAAACATCAATATTATACCACAGTGATGACACCACTTCCTTCTATAGACATGCTGGCCTACACATGAAAGCAACAGTAATTGCACGCATGTATGAAGATAGGATTTTCTACTACAAAATTACAGTACAATATTCAACTGAATGTGGTACATTGTCAAAACACATTAAAATTGAGATTTTTCTCAATTTTTATAGGAACTCAGTCTAATGAATTAATTACTAAACTGGCCTTTTTGCGTAGTTTTAGTTTAGTCATTCACAACATTTAGTCTCATCTTTCCTTCCTTTCCCATTACTCAATAACCAAACTTCTTTTTTGAGACACTGGAAGCTCAGTTCTGAAAAACAGGAATGTGGTCTTACTCAATGGGCATCCAACCATTTGTTATATGTTGTCAAGACAGTCTCTTTTTGTACATCACCTTCTACCGCAGCAATTGTATTTGCTTTTATGTAAGCTCCAACTGTTACTGATGCCATGCATTCAGTCCCTATACTCTATAACCAGCCAACGTTACATTCCAAATTTGGATGTTTCTGATCAGCATGTCTTCATTTCAAGATACTTCTGTCACAGCTGCCATAGAGCATCTCAGAGATAGTTTATCTCAACTAATCTAAGCTTGCCTGCCTAACTTGCTCACTCCTTCTGCATTTCAGGACTCAAATGCATTCATTTAAGATTGTCTGCAAATTAGACCCTCTTCCAATTAAACATGTGTGCTTTGCACTGAGCTGTTAGCTGTACCGCCACAGCATCACAGCTGAGTCTATGAAATTTCCTCCTTGCCACACCTGGCTATCTGATACAACACTTTAAATGCCAAGCTCAAGGTTTTATACTAATGATTTTATTCCTGTCTTTTGGACTCAAGCATATCAAAGCTGACAATATTTCATGCTTTGTAAATGCTTAGAGTATTTTTGGGAAACCAAGAGGTATTTTACAAGTATTGAAAGTACAAACTCATGATAGACTATTACAAGAGGATTTGCAATCAATTATAGACTTTCCTTTCCACACATCCCTGGAAATTACTTTGGAACCTGTAATGCAAACAGACTTGCTTCCAATTAACTATGCTCAGTTGTTATTTGCTGACATCAAAAATAAATTATATTAGCATAAGTAAATAATTCCCTTCTCAGCACATACTCTACAGGTTTGGAGTTTTTTCTTCTGATTAATTAATTTTACTAGTGTTTATGCAATAAAGACTTGGAAGGGCATATGAACAAACTCTCCTCAATATTAATATATTTCTGATTTTAATTCCCTTACACTTCCCGCTTATACTGCAGCATATTTGTTTAGATTTCGCTTTTTTTTTTCCTAACACAAAACTCAGAAACACACCTTCAGATAGTCTATGGCAATCTTGACACAAAACTAACAGATAGCCATTTCCTAAGCAGAATAAAGTAGACTAAGTGTAAATATATACAGGAGTTTACTTTCATGAAGGAATGCCCTGTATCACTTACCTGTTCTTCAAAGTTGGATTCACACTTCTTGTGGTTTAACCCCAGCTGGCAACTAAGCACCACACAGCCACTCGCTCATTCCCCTCACGATGGGATGGGGGAGAGAATCGGAAGAGCAAAAGTGAGAAAAACCATGGGTTGAGATAAAAACAGTTTAATAGGTAAAGCAAAAGCCACGCATGCAAACAAAGAAAACAGGAATTCATTCCCTACTTCCCATTGGCAGACAGGAAAAGCAGGCCTCCACCACACGTAATGATTACTTGGGAAGACAAATGCCACCACTCTGAATGTCCCCCCCTTCCTTCTTCCCTCAGCTTTATATGCTGAGCATGACATGGTATGGAATATCCCTTTGGTCAGTTGGGGTCAGCTGTCCCGGCTGTGTCCCTTCCCAACTTCTTGTGCATCCCCAGCCTACTCGTTGGTGGGGTGGTGTGAGAAGCAGAAAAGGCCTTGACTCTGTGTAAGCACTGCTCAGCAATAGCTAAAACATCTCTGCATTATCAATCACTGTTTTCAGCACAAATCCAAAACATAGCCTCATACTAGCTACTATGAAGAGAATTAACTCTGTCCCAGCCAAAACCAGCATAATACTGTTTCATTACAATTCTTGAGATTTCTCTTCAGACTTCCACGTCTTTGATCATTTTGGTGCATGTCCAAGCTCTTAACTGGACTGAACCTAAATTCTTCAACCTTAATGGATAAAGGCAAAATAACCACTTCAAAGGTAAGCACAGAGGGCACAGAGGAGAGCACATGCTTATACAGACAGATTCTCTCCTTCACCGCTATTCCCCAAACCACATTTATATACTTGTCTGCCACATGCAAGTGCAATGATAATCTTTGTCAACACAGTCACTGCAGTTATCCTATGTGAAATCTAATACTGTAAGGCACACTGGAAACAGTTCTCCATAGGACTGGAACTTTGGAAACAGTAAAGCTATTTGCACATTTTCTAAATGAAGATCACTTCCT
The DNA here is from genome assembly GCF_013368605.1 of Nyctibius grandis. Taxonomy (NCBI): domain Eukaryota; kingdom Metazoa; phylum Chordata; class Aves; order Nyctibiiformes; family Nyctibiidae; genus Nyctibius; species Nyctibius grandis. The sequence continues at coordinate 15,287,369 of NC_090659.1, read as the reverse complement.
CTGAAAAGTCTAGTGGACAAATGAGTTTGATCCATGTGGGCTAAACCCTTTCAAGTCATCCATATGGGGGCCAACAACCCATTTTCCTAAAAATAGCATTCCTTACTTCTCTGATTTGTGTTGTTTATATATGAAAAAAAGGTGGATAACCAAGCAAAGGGGGAAACTTTTTGTAGTGCATAGTGCTGGTCTGTAACCACACATTAACTCTTGCTTACATCATATCATTCAGCAGGGAGAAATCCTGGGCAGGTTTCACTTCAGTGAGTTTCAGATTTTTAACAGTACAGACATGTCCATTTAAGCTAGTCACCTAAGTTCACTTCAGAAAAAAGAAAAAAGTAACCTCTGGGCACAATTGAGCTAACTCTAAATAAATAGCTGAAACAGGTCAGATGAACCATACTCTGTTTTTCTTCACTGACTATAAAAATAACCGATGATAACTTGCATGATATAGTCTTTACACGGATGACATACAACATCAGGGAGAAAAAAAGAAAAAATCAAACTTCTGACCACTCTTAATAAAAGCCATGGAAATGTATGGGATAATAGTCCACTATTACACAATCAAAAGGGAAGCAATAATATTGCATCAGAGTCACCTGAAAACACAAAAATGGTACTACAATCAAATGGTTTGAAATTTGCCAGATTATTATTTCCAAAAATAACATTCATGTTTGTTTTAAGATAGAATTACTACAAATTATGGGAAGCAAAAATAAGTTATAGGTTTCCTTCCAGCTAACTACCCAACTCATATATACCAAAACACAGCAAAGTGTGCTGCAGAAAAAAAAAATATCTTTACTTCAGTAGTCGTTAAGTTTACATAGAAATTTTTATCCCATGTATCTAAGTCTCTCTGTTCCTTAAAAACTGTAGAATTTATGTCCATTTCTACCTGAAACGCAGCAATGGAAAAAAAATACTGTTAAAACATTAGGAAATAGTAAGAATCTTCTAAACTTTAATTTTTAAGCATGTCCTTCAAACCTATATCAGTTTCAACTAACAACTTTTAAATACTGATGTTTTAAAACAAAAATTTACTGAAATATACTAAATATGCTAAACTATAATAATAATACACAATATTGCAAACAACAAACTGAACCTTATGAATAGTGAATAATACACTAAACAGAGATAAAATATATTAAGGAAAAATGTGGTGCAAATATGAGAAAGCTAAGACAAAGAGCTTTCCACTCCCTCCCACATTTGTTTATACCTTATTTTTAACCAAGAAAGATAGTCAAGTATCTCTTTTCAGATCCTTTCAGTGAAGCTATGTAAATCTAATCTCAGTCAGTGGGAAGTCAATAAGGCAACATATCTGAAAATTTCTTTCTGGCTTATAGCATGTTTTTGAGCTCCAAGTGAAATATTTCTACTATGAAATGTTTTACTGCATAGAGGAAATAGAATTTTATAGCAAACGAATCAAAATGCAGTAAAACAAAAATTGTCAATTAATCCACTCCCGTACTATTGCTAGAACTATTTTTCATGGTGAACAGCACAGTCCTACTTGCATATATGTACTGATTTACAAAAGACTATTTGTGGAATAAGTAGCTGTAGCTACTCACTGTAGTTAGCAGTGCAAGAATATCAGAGCATGTACATTTTATTAAATAATTTGCAGTTGCTTATGACAAAAAAATCATTAGTCAACCTTTTTCCTTTTTTGTTTTATATAATTTCCTATGTAATTAGCTGGCAAAATTTTAACAAATCAACTTTCCTCTTTGTACGTATTTGCTTCACTGGAGACACACTTACAGAACTAGTGAAAGTATTTCCCCATAAATCTAGCTACAAATATGTAATGCATGCCTTTCTCCCATTCTTCATATACATGTTACTTTAGTCAGGACATATCTGACTTACTACTGTTTCTTTGCCTATACTCCTTACTAGGATGCATAAATAAGAGCATATCCAAAGATGTCTATCATCTAGCACAGGCAAACCCAGTAGTTCTTGAGTTTATCAATAAAGACAGACTTAAGCAAAGGCTTAGGGAATTTTCCAAATAAGATTATACAGAAAGATTTAACTAGCTCAAATAAATCAAGTTAAACATTAAGAAAATAACAAGGGAGCAGTGAACATTACTATTATACGATTGAATTTTCAGTATGCCTATTATGACCAGATACTACAAACAGTTATTCGAGGACTTAATTTTGAAAACTGTTATTTATGCACATCTTTCCATTGACTTGAATAAGACTAGTCATGCGAGCTATAGGGGTTTTTCTGTTTTACATTCAATATACTTGATTTCATGCTCTAATAACATTGCTGATTTATTTCTTCCATTAAGTAATCCTTCTGACTTTCCATAATAATTAAATTGTAAGTTGTTTTCCAGAAGAGATGAAAGTGAAGCTATGTTGCAGAAAGGAATAGGAAAAAAACCTGGTCATTATTTTTGTATATCAAGACTTTATTCATTTACTACAGACACTTTCTTTTAAAATGAAGAATTAAGACATTCAACAGCTGTACTTGCAGAGATAAACAAATTTATCAGACATCAAGTCTTTTTGCTAGCTTTATTTAAAAGAGATTAATAAGTCTGCTTCATTTCATTCCCAGTCACATGTTTATCATTTGATGATGCTTCTTTGTGGTGTTCTACCGAGGTATTAAAAAAAGACTCTCCCTAACAATCTTACAGGCTGCTGACTATATATATACGTTTTCATACTTATATACCCTAATAATTTAGAAATAGTAATTAATTTCATGACACAATGCATAACAGCACTTCAGATTTGAGAATGGAACTTACATAGCCATTCAACAACACAGTTTCTGTTCAAACACAGTGCAACTTTGAATTCTGATGTTAGTTCAAGAGAATAGCATACATATGAATTTCTTCCTGCAAGTGATTTACCAGAAACAAAGCCTTCTTGTTCCTTCCCCGTCCTCCCGTTTCTGAATTGTGTATCCTCATTAAGTTTCATACATTCTGTTCTTTTAATCTAGGCAGATCTTCTGATGCTTCCAGAATACACTGTGATTCATGCAAAACCTTTCAAGCCAGTAAGAAAGCTCATTATGTTCTTGAATGGACTTCTCTCATACCGATCTGAAGTTAAATCCCTGACCACAAAAGAGCCCCTCTTCTCTCAAACGGTGTTCCATTCAGGTGTACAAAACCTATTCTTTTTTATTTTCTAATAATGGTAAGATCTGAAACATCATAACTGAAGTTATTTTAATTAAGAAAAAGGTATCCTATGATTCTGAAAATAAAAATTGAAGGGAAATATAGGAAGATCTTGAAAAGGACATTATTTTTAAACTTCAGTTGCACTTGAAGGCTCAAATCAAGGATTGACACACAGACAAGAGAAAGGACATGAAAAAAATTTGTCCTTCTGTATATATATTTATAACTTCCTTGTATTTCTCACTTTTAACCCTGATATCAAATTCTATTCAATATCTCCACTTACTTTTCTTTCTTTCACAGTATAAAAAAAAATATACAGTAGCAAACCAACAAGAAAAAAAACAAAATTAAATCAGAGGGGTTTTTATACATATTGAACAATAATAATTATGGAGATTACAGACTTTATTTCTCTGATCCTTATGTTTTCTAGATTACTTTAAGGACAGAACATGTATATGTATGCATGCTGCAGTAACAAGAAGTTCAAAATTACCATTTGGATATTTATGCAAATCTACTAATTATTAGAATATATAATTTACTTGTGCCTTCACTCTGCACTGTGTGTGCTGTTTCCTAGAAAAGTGTTAAATCTCCTACATGAAAAAGGCTTATACCTAAAATCAAGAGGATGTTTCTGAGCATTCTTAGACCAAGAAGCTCCTTTAAGAAAGTAGAAGGCAGGAAAAGGCACTGTGAGCAAAGAGCCCACAGCACATGCAGAGACCAAGAGGTGCCTCAGAAGTACAGGCAGCAGGCATGCGGAAAAGCCCCAGTCACCATTAAAAAATGGACAAATTTTTAGAGAATTTTATGGAAGTCATTTACAGTTGTAACAGCTGTGGAAAGTTGCTGGTTTGAGAGTAGGCACAATAAAATATCCACGGTACGTAATGGGTTGGAGGACAATGTTCTTATTAATCCACTTATTTTAAACTCATGGCACTCACCAGATTTCAGAAGTTATCTTATCCCTGTGTTTCAGAAAAATCTAGCAGTCACTGTCAAAGTCCTTTGGAGTACTGACTTTAAGGAAGAGGTAGCAGCTGCACTCCCGTTAGGCTTACTAAGAGAGGAGAACAAGACAACAGAATTGTTCTATTTTCCACCTTTCCTTCTTGTCTTCTTTCCTTTTCTCTTTCCTTTCCATCTGTTTTCCTTTCCTCTTGAAAACAGAAGTAAATTCTTCTCATAGCTGAACCAATCAATCAGCCACATGACACAAATATAATATTCAGTGGGAGAGAACTAGCATTTTGTCCCATTATGATGGTAATAAGCCCACTTTTTTCCATGAATTATGTGTAAGCATACAAGCATGCTAGTGTCAAAATCCTGATAGTCTCCAGTGGCCAAAGGAAACAAAACACTACTCTCCCGTATGCACCGCTGTACATAAAAGTGATTTATATAGCTGGCGTTAATTTTTGTCTAGCCTGCTACCTCACATCCCTGCCCAAAATCATGAAGGATCTCAGTAAATTTCTCAGTTTTTCAGCACATCTTGCTCCTAACCCCATATCACTGAATGTTAAGCTGCAGTCAAGGCAAATTCTTCCTACCTTCAGAGTTTTGTTGTTTTTTAATTTATACTTCTTCTCCCTCTCTCTTTTTAATCTCTCTCTTTGGAATAAGAGATGCAGTCCTACTTGCTGAGAAGTCTTTAAACTTTATATTGCCCTGACAGGAGGCTTTTCTCCGAAAGTTAACAGAATTTCATCAAAGTTGGCAGTATCAGATGCATTTTATCTTTCAAACAAAAAAGGAAAAATAAAGTTTCTGATCCTGCTCAGTGTAGCAAGTGTTCAGCTGAGCTCAAGAAGGCCAGTAAGATGTGAGGAGCTATCAGTAACTGAACAAAGGAAAAAAAAATCCCAACTGTGCTAATATCAAACTCCACGGAGCACAACATCCCCTGCCGTCAATACTGCACACAGTTCTGGTCATTTCCTCCCAAATAGGCCAAGTAGAAAATGGAAAAAAAAAAAAAGGTGGGGAAGGACAACAGAATGGACAGATACAGAACAGCTTCTATATTTAGAAATGATTCAACAGATTACAATTCTCCAGCTTTGGAGGAAAAAAAAGCAACTGTGGAAGGATTGAATATATGCTTAGAACATCATGGCCAATATAAAGTAAGTTAAACAGTGAACAATTATTCCTTATTTTTCATAGCACAGAAGAAGAAACTCATGATACTACCACAGTCAGCAATACAAAAACATCAGAAGGAATTACATTCTCCACACAAAATGTGATTAAATAGTGAAACTCTCAAGAGACCGAAAGTACAAATGAATTCATAAGAGGATGAGATAAGTTCATGGAAGATATATCAATTCACAGCCACTGAATACAGTGGTTTGATGTAGCCTCTGGCTAATAAAGTCAATCTGCTCATTGATGGAAAGTGAAGGGGGAAGAGATTCTCTGTTTTACTCTGGTGTTACATGCTTTGCCTAGCATCTGCAACTGGGTATTACTGGGAACAAATCATTGGGCTAGACAGTCATCTGCCTCACTATGGCAATTCCAAGCTTAAAAGAAAAAGTATACTTGCAGCAAATACATCATTTTCAAAACCACTGTGGAATAATTTCACATCAAATGATCTGTAAAAATAAATAGTTGTGAATGCTCATCTCAAGTACAGTATTTACACGATCAATACTCATTAGGGCAAAATGCTTTCAATATTTTGAATGCAGAACAAACAGAGGGCAACATATATTGTACCCTACTATAACAGACATGAAAGGACTTTAACTAAACTACACTAATAAAACCACTGAGTTATTTTAACCTTTTGGGAAGGTACTTACTAATGTATTGGTTTACAAATCAGGTTACAAAACTGAAAATCATTTGGCACCAAATGGTAATTCTACAATGTCTCGCACTAACCATTAGCCCCAAAACTTAAAAAAAAATGTATTGAAAGCAAGAGAGATTATCATCTGTCCCAGATCTTGGAATAGAGAGCTGCTGAGCTTACCTGCTAACTAAGATTTTGTTTTCTCTGCTGGCCAATGAGAATTCAATTGCTTAAAAAAAAAAATATAAAGCAAATAAATATGCTGTGAGTTAATTAGATTACAGAGACTGGTAATTACAGAGTTCGCCTAAGTAGTTTCCCCTGCACATCCATCACCTGTGTTTTTCCTGAATACACAACACTGAAAACCAACTGCAGAATCTGACTATCATAATTTACTTCAATTCTTTGAGTTGTTTTTGTAAATTTTGCTTATATTTAATGTTAGCTTTGTTCCTTGATACAGTAAATTGATTGTTTTAATAAGTAAAATGTAATGCAAACTGTGGTTGAAGCTGAGTAGAAGCTTTTGCTCAAAGCTTAGCTTATTTTGCCTAACAGAAGCAGCTGAAGTTATGCATCAGACATTCATCTCACTTACTGAATGGACAGTGGCAGATTCATTTGATACTCATCATCATAGCATAATATAATATTTCTGTAATCAGGGAGGACCATCCTTGAATTACACCATTATAAAGGGAAAAAAGCTTGTACGATGCTTGGTAGAGCACAAAGGACTCTCTAAGAAGCTAAAAGACAGTTGACCCTGCCTGCTGAGATGCATGGATGTAAGAGATGGGACCGAGACCAAGGACTCTATTCGCAGCACAAAGATTTCCACTTTATGATGAAAAGCAATGTCTCAAGCAGAGAAGATGGCTATTTCCCTAGGAGAAAGTGAGGGCTTGGCATTGCATGATTTCAAGAACTCAAAAAATTTTTTATTTTCTTGATACTGAAAGCTTTAGTGGAATTGCGTATTACTTTGTGATGGTTGAAACAGAGGACTTTTTTCTTACTCAAAAAATTGCCTCTCTGATCTTTTTTGTCCAGGATCATTCCTTTTATATCAGTCTTTAAGAGACTTTCTTTATTAGTTTGGAATTACCATGCCTTTGACTTTCACAGCAACAGGGAGTGCAAAGTGAACTGAGACATTTCCAAGAAGTCCAAAAAGAGAGAGAAAAAAAATCACTAACCAATTGTAGGTGGATTCCTTAAACCATTTCACCCTCAGAAATGTGTTTTTCAGTGAGCATACCAACTACAGGGAGCACATTTATTTCCTTTCAGCTCCAAACAGAGCAAGCCAAAAAAATACCATACATCTAGCTCTACCTACTGCAACCTGTTGATTCATCAAAGATAAGAGCTTCCTCTAAGACTGTCTGGTTTCAGTCAAATCCAATGATACTCAAGAAAATTTCAGTCACTTCCATTTTTTTTTTTTTTTCTGGTAATCCAGCTGTGGATTACCAGAATGCTTCAGACCTGCTGAAGATCCTAAGTTGCTCTGAGCTCCTAGTAATTTTGTCTGCCATGCTGAGCAGTACCCGCAAGCCTGACAAAGGGCTTATTACCTCTGGATGCCTTGAAGGTCTTTGGTGGCCAAAGGCACTGAAACTCCCAGACTGCATGGCTCCAGGACAGCCTACCCCATAGACCTGCCTGAAGCAAAGGTTTTTGGCTTGTCACTGATAGTCAAGATGGGAAGAAAGTCATTCAAATTGGTAGAAAAATACATCAAACTTATCACAGTCGTCCTGGAAAATGAAATGCGTTTTTCTACTCACCTCTAGTCTTTGAGATGCATCATCACATTCATACATATGATCAAGTGTTCATACCAGTCAACCAACATCTGGCTTTACAGTATTAATATCCTGAAGCCATACAGGAAAAAAAATATTGAATAACAATGGCTTATCAGTATTGTCAGAAATAATTTCCCTGTCTGTATCTTGTGCATACACTGCTGTTACTTTCTTTTCTAGTTCTTTGCTTTCTTTCCTTCATAAATCATTTTCATAGTGAAATCATTTTCTGGTCAAATTTCATCACAGCATGTCATGTCAAATCAGGGACACAGATGTTACCCACAAGAAACAGTAGTTCTGCGTTATATATAATCTTCTTTTAAAACTTACATTCAAGACACTAAGCAAAACTCTGGAAAGAGTGAAATATTTGGCAAAATAAGAGGTGCTGCTTTTAGAGGAGACAGAATTTTACCCTGTTTGGTGAGAGGCATACTTACTAGAATCACAAAATAGACTGTGATAAACATAACTTGTTCTGTAAATGGAAAGAGTCTAAATAACAGCTCTCAAATTTTAATGGCAATAAATAGCACTTCACATCTTGTTGTCCTGAACTGTTCCTCAGTTGCCTCAAAGAATTTCCAAGTGCATCAACTGAGCTAATAAATGAAACACATCTCTGAATCCATGTAAAGGAAGATGATTTGAATTTACCCTAATACGTAAACTGCCACGATCATTTGCCACGATCTTGCGAAAATAATGGAGAGTGGTAGGGCAACAACATCAGACAGTTCTCTCAACACTCTTGGGTGCATCTCATCAGGGCCCATGGACTTGTGTGTATTCAATTTCCGTAACTGGTCACTAACCCAGTCTTCACTGATTAGTGATATATATATATATATATGTATGCATATATATCTTTTCCAGATTTCTGAAAGTCATTCTTCTGACTCAGCACTGAAATATGGCATGGACAGTTCAAGGACCCAAGGACAAAAACATTTTGCCTAAAGCTGTGTTGTCTAACAAGCAGAAAAAGAGCAGAGCAGTGCCTTCCTGAAACAAGATGATTTGGAGAACAAAGTAAAAAAAATTTGGGGAAAGGCATTCAAATACAGAAGTACAATAGCTGTGTAAATAATTAAATACAAAGAAAGAACTGGAAGAAGCCTCAACTATATAAGAAAATGTATGTAGATACTCTTAACACCAATTGAAAACCAATCTGACCTATAATTACAGGATAGCAGAGAGTGCAGCTTGCAGAACTATAAAAGTATGAGTGTTGAAAATAAGGACTGGGTATTACACAAAGGTTAAAAAGCACAGTGATAATTATATAAAATTAATTTTCCTTGCCTGACAACTAGAATGAAGTGCAGAACCAGGATTTTTTTTCTTTTAATCTTAATCACAAAACCCAACACAGTATTTTGGTATTCTTGGGCTCACAGTTTTGGAAGACAGGCACACTATCACACGCCAAAATCTACACATGGAGTCTAGTGAGCAAGTTTCCATCTGCTATTCCCCTCTAGCATAAACATGCTGGCTACACTTGAAGCATTGACTCAGCCAAGGCAGCACATAACTCACAGGTATCTCTTCTTTTTTTTTTTTTAAAAAAAATTTCATACAATTCTTTTTTTGAGCTCTTAAAAGTAGCACCTTGCTTAAGATTACACAAAAAACCCATGGCAGAGCTCAAAGATTATAAGTCCTGATTTTCTTTGAAGATCTCAGCCTTATGTTCTTCCAGCCTGATTCAGATCTAACGTAAGTATGAGTAAGCTAGACTGATTTTATTACCTGTTACCAGGTCCACATTTGTCCTTAATGGGATTTGCATTCTTCATCAATAAACACTGCTTTAATCACATGAACTACTGCACAGTTATTATCCTTACCTTACAAAGATAAACACTGATGTCAGTTTAAATGTTATAATAGAGGATAACCTATCACCAGGGTTGGAAGTCAAAGATACCACACTAAAAAATGCAGTTTCTTTTCCTTTTAAAAAAATACCCATATCCCAGGACACATCTATGTGAGTCCATTAAGTCCATGGTTGCTTTATATGTGCACACATATATACAGTAAGAAAATCAAAATCTTGGCATGTATTTAGTACTATGGCTAGTTTCTATGAACACAGCAAACCCTTCGGAGGCATAGACAAACCAGGCTTCAAAGTATTCTTTCATTAAATTTTGTTTAGTTTAAGTTGAATTCATATCAAACACACACATAGACAGCAAAAAACAACAACAACAAAAACAAATAGGTACCTTCTGGTACTTAATAGCCATCACTTTAAATACCTGCTTTTCCCCATGCTTGGTCAAGGATATGGATGGAACTTAAAGCCCAGGCTGCACAAACAGGGTATTGCTTGTATTAAAGATGTACGTAATACCAAAATCAAAACCAAAACCAAAACAATCACTGGGTTTTCAAGCAAGACTTTCATACAACCTAGAAAGTAGCATTCATAAAACACACAAAGGTGTAACAACAAGGAAGTACAATTATTTCTACTTTACATACAACCTGTAATATTTTTTCCTGTTTAGATAGAGACATCTCTCCTGCTAAAGTTAAACCTGAATCTGATCATATAGCGATTAAGTTAAAGGATAAAATTAATTTCTGTTGTAACTAAGTAAAAGCCACTACCAAATTCATTTAATGCATTTTTCCCATTTAACCAGATGCATTTGTGGTTGTCACTGACATTTACAAAACATTCAATGAACTAAAATTTACCAGTCAAACTTCTAACCCCAAGTTAAGGAGGAAACTGCATACTCTATGTGTTAGGGCTATGCTAGTCCTAATTCTAGCAGTCTACAATATTAAATTAATGATGTATTTTTCTTGACCAGACTGCTTAAGTTATTACACTTTCAACTTTTAGTTATAGTGATATCTTAATATATTAGCTCGATGTCAGAGAAAGTAAGATCTGCAAAATGATATGGGAAAATAACAAGAAAAATGCCTTAAGGCCATGCATCTTCTTAGTAATTGTCATGAAACAATGAGAATGAGGCTTTGTTAACTGTGAAACTACTGTTGAGAGCTGCCCATTTGATGGCTAATGGCCAAAACAAACACTTAATGGTAATTAGCAGGCCACTTAAGCAGGCAAATGATGGCCCTCTCCCCTTTCTCCATTTTCAAGGAAGTATTAAAAAAGGAAAGGAAAAAAATCATTAAGAATGTATTAGAAAAACTTCTTTCCTCCCTTTCCCATTCCACTCATTCTGCTAATTATTTTGTATTTTTATACAAGGTAGAATTGGTAAGCACTCCTATTTTTAGAGATAGCTTTTTAACAATATTGAATTTCTCGTCTTTCATGGAATTTCAGGTAATCTATCACTCACCCAGCTTTAAAAGCTAGACATAAAATCCTATAGTTTCTTCCAAGTAAGAAAAGACAGTGTCTCGGTTCTCAACACCAATGACAGAAAACCTAATAGAGTATTTTAAAAAAAAAACAAACAACCCAGTCTTTGTTGCTAGGACTACATAAATTCTGCATTCCTTGACACCGATGGTATATTTTGGTCACCTGGGCTCTGCATGCTAGCAAACTAACATTTCATTAACTTTTATCTGTATTAATAATGCATAACAAGACCATAGTCTCAGAACCATGTTCTGAAATAAATATTTTTCCTTCAAGCTTTATGATGAGAACAATATTTTCATTTTGTATCTGAAGTGTGAGATGAAATGTCCCAAAGGTATATACATTCTGTAGAAGGGAAGTTTCTTTCTCTTTCCCATATGCATAACCTGTTCATTCCCAGTGCCTTCAAAACAGAAGAGTGAGATATTGCCTGAGATGTTCCATGAGAGGAACAAACAAGTGAATGATTTTTGTTCATTTTAGAAGCTTCACGGAATAGGGACTAATTACAACTGCTCTGAAGAGTTATGTCTTCCAGAACATAAAAGGTTCCTTGAGATTCTGAATATTAAAAATCTTAAGTACTTTCAATGATATACTTAAAAACAGTAAAATGAAAAAACAGAGGCTGAGTAGATGTGATCCCACTGTAGGAAAGTTCAGAGCAGCTGTAATGTAATGAAAAGCATTTAACTCCTACTAGATGAGTTTTCTTGAGTACTGATAATTTTTCTCTCATTCTCTCTTGAAGATAATTCACTGTATCAATAATCCTTTTAAGATGAAAAAGAAAATTGAAGTTTGCAATGGAAAACTTTCAAATCAGTATCAGAAAAATATTTTTGCATATGCCATCCCTATTTCAAAGGAATTTCTCATTTTTACATCAGTAAATTTTAAACATTTCATAGAAATTTACTGTCTTCAAAAATAAGAAAATAACCCTAAGTTATTTTATGAATAAGCATTTATCAAGCTTTAATATTCAGTTAGTTAGGTTGACAGGTACATACTCACCAATTTGTTTGTGTGCTCACATGTTTGCAGATGTGTGTTTAAGAGATACAGAAGATGCTCAGAGTGTATCAGATTAAAAGCCAGTATACAGCACTGAAACAGAAAAATATACAGCATGGAGAAAATAAAAATGCCAGTTTTAACCCCTTTCTACTATAAGTGAATAAAATAAACCTTGCATACACTTTCCAGTCATTCTTCCCACAGGTTCTACTGTAGTCTAGGCTCTGTATAGTTATCTTCTGTTCCCAATATCAAAAGAAAAACACAGTCAAATTTCACATATTTTGCAGTTTAGTTCCTATTTTAGGATTCTTACACACATAAGTGTATATATATCACCTTCTGAATTCAATGATTTTTCTTGTTTTTCTAAACCTATTTTGAGTCAAATGGTCAGGAGGCAAACAAGGTTATTCCCAACAAATCACATGGCCACTGATCCTGAACAAAGCCCCACTTCAGAGAAAACTGTTATAGACATGTAATAGACAAAAAGAAAAATAGCACACATCAGATGGAAATTTACATCTTTTAGGGGACTGGTGGGTCTATAACCCTCAAATGGAACATCTCTCTATTTTTGTTGCAAAAAGGCACAGTGTAATGGTAAGGAACAAACATGGTGATTGTTCTAGAAATAGAATACAGAGAATAAAATGTTTTAAAGTCAGAATTTATTCAGGTGGTTAACTGAAATAAGAGAAATTGTACACTTCCAATGTCCTTGTTTCTATTGAACTTTTTAATTCAATTTTTTAATATGTACTTTGAAGAAATTGTTCTATTTGCATGGGTAATATAGCTTAGGGAATCTGTCATCTCACTTGAAATCTATGCGTAAGGAGGCTGATGATAATTTGCAACCTCCATCTTCAAAGAGTTAACACTGGTAACAGAGTTCACTACTCAGTTGAATTCCCACTGATACCCATGGAAGTCCCCTTTGATTCACACCACTGTTCCCGATCAGGTAGTTCTCTATCACCAGTAGCCACTGGTGCACTTGCTCTCCAATGTGCATGCTTAAGCATAACTCTGGACAAAATTAATATATTGAGAAATGAACAAAGGAAAAATTTCTCCACCTATTTTTATATTTAGAATCTAAATTAGTACAAGTCAAAGAATAATCACAACACCAACTTGTCAAAATAATATTATCTGATAAATTTTGGAGGCCTAAAAGCCGCAGGTACAAACCATGAAGCAGCAACTGAAGCCACCGAGAAAGTAAGGTATCTTCTTGGCAAAACTGAAAAATACCACTGCAATAAGATATGCTAGAGGAGAGAAAGCATTTACTCTCCCAGTACTCTTAAACATCTTTCAAAAGTGGTTGACTGAGACACCACCACTTTCAGCCAGGAAAGCAGAGGTGTTGGGAGTGGGATATGTCAGCAAAATCAGCAGCAGTTCAGGTAGCCTAAAGGCAGCTGGCTTCCTCACACGTGTGTGAAGAACAATGCACGAGCAAAGACCTGAAATGAAGAACACAATCCTTCACCTATTTAAAATAAAGCTGCTATAGATAAGTGATCCATTAAAACAGATTTTCAGTGTTAGTGTCCTTTTTCCATTCAGTTTGCAATAAGTCCTTTGCTATTTTATGTGAAAGAGACTTGATCTGAGCTTAAACCAATGCAGACATCAGAAACACTCTTTCACCTGAGTCATTTCTAACCATATGATTCTGCAGTTGACAGAACAGTAAATGTAACTAAGTCTACTATTTTCTTCATGAAGATCAAGATTAATTACGTAAAAAGATATTGAAAAAGATTTAAGAAAACAGCTATATTTCTACAGAAGTTTAGCATGGGATAAATTAAGGCTAATATTTTCTTCACGAATTTGTAAGTAAGTCAAATCAGACCAGAATCCAAAACAAAATTAAGATCTCTCTAAGTAGTAGAAAAAATAAGTTACAACGATAGGTTAAAATGGAAAAGAAAGTTAGGATGAACAGGGTAATGCAGAATGCCTCAAAAGGCTTTATATATATTAACTAATTTCGTTTTTATGAAAGCATGTGAAATATGACTTTCAGATTTCCGTAACAGAAACAAATTTCAAATAACTTAAAATGGTAAACAACACATGCACCAAAAAAGGTCAGAGAGAACGGAAGATGTAGGGGGGACACCTGAAGAAATTCCAGAAGTAGGAAACTTTAATCCAGCACAGAAAACTGTTGGTAGGACCCGTTGGCTTCACCAAATCATTTTTAAAGCAGGCCAAAGTATAGTATGAACATCTTCACTACATCAGCTACATTTCCATTGCACTTGTCTGCTGAAATCAGCTAAGTTAAAATCAGTGGAGAAGGACCTGGGGGTGTTGGTTGACAGCTGGCTGAATATGAGCCAGCAGCGTGCCCAGGTGGCCAAGGCGGCCAATAGCATCCTGCCTTGTATCAGAAATAATGTGGCCAGCAGGACGAGGGAAGTGATCATCCCCCGTACTTGGCACTGGTGAGGCCACACCTTGAATACAAATGTTATTTGTGGGTCCCTCACTACAAGAAAGACATTGAGGTGCTGGAGAGAGTCCAAAGAAGGGCAACGAAGCTGGTGAAGGGTCTAGAGAAAATAAGTCCTGTGAGGAGTGGCTGGGGGAACTGGGGTTGTTTAGTCTAGAGAAAAGGAGACTGAGGGGAGACCTTATCTGTCTCTACAACTACCTGAAAGGAGGTTGTAGGGAGGTGGGTGTCAGTCTCTTTTCCCAGGTAGCAAGGGATAGGACAAGAGGAAACGCCCTCAAGTTTTGCCATGGGAGTTTTAGATTGGATGTTAAGAAAAATTTCTTCACCAAAAGGGTTATCAAGCATTGGAACAGGCTGCCCAGGGAAGTGGTGGAGTCACCATCCCTGAAGGTATTTAAAAGACGTGTAGGTGTGGTGCTTAGTCACATGGTTTAATGGTGGGCTTGGTAGTGCTAGGTTTATGGTTGGACTTGATGATCTTCGAGGTCTTTTCTAACCTAAGTAATTCTATGATCCTATGATTCTAAGTAACAGACTCTTGAGGATTCAACAAAATTGAAGCTAAGAGCAAAAGCCCACAAAATTCTGCTACATATTCTCCATCCTCTTTGCCTGCAGCAGTAACAAGTAACAAGGCCCTTAAGACCTTACCACGTATTCTTATTCCAGAATGGATGAAGGAGTTATGCAACAAAATACCACTGACATTTTCTACAAACAGGCATGTCTCACCCTTGCTAAAACAATTTCTAGCACTGTCTTGTTTCCTTCACAACTGAGTACCTTGGGGAGGAACTAGGCCTGATACGGATCCTGCTCTTTGCAGAGTATTATTGAATTGAGCTCTTGGGACACTCTCACAGTGCAATTTCTAGCCACAGTGCCAGAAAGGGGTGGGAGAAGGGACCATGTGAAGTGAATTCAGCTTGCTTACCAGCTCACCCATTGCAGAGTAGCTATGGACAGGGTAAGTACCACAAGACTTCCCCTCTTCCTTGTGTTAGCTTTTCACAGGGAAAGAATGATTGCTGCTGCTGCTACTACAACTTCATAATCCTTCCAGTTGCTATCATTATTTCTATGGAAGAAAATGACAAAATATTAGTCATTCTAGATAGAAGGGGGATACACACCTTAAAGATCAAGGGAAGTCTCACTTTTATCACTGCACAAGAAAATGACTTTTCCTTTTACCAGTTCAACTATCAAATTGCGAGAGGAAAAAAATAATCAGCTTTGATTCACCTATTCCACACATCTTTCTTTTAAACAAAAAATAGTTACTTTGAGGGGGGTTTTTTGTTTGGCTTTTGGATTTTTTTTCATTTAGACATTTCAGTTTGGAGAAAATATAACAAATGAAAAGTGAGCAAGGTGGTAATTTGGCATCAGTTGGGGAGGCATACTGTACTTCTTTTTATCCAATAACTTGGGGCTTCTGGTGGTCACCTAGTTTTAGAAGCTCAGATTCAGTTATCTCCACTTTTGGAGGAAACGTGATTCCACATCTTTCATGCTCCTGCGGGGGATTTCAGCATAAGCCTGGTGTAAGTCATTACCCTGTTCAGCCTAAGTATTGAATACAATAGTAACTGCAGCAGAGACTCCTACTCATACCTTCTCATCTCCCAGGAATGTGTACAATGTTATGGGAAATAAAACTCACTTCATCTAGCACTTTTTTAGTGTAGTAATTGTCAAAATAAAATGACAAATGTTCATTATTACTGACTAATAGCAAACACTAGTAGAAGTTCTCAAAATGTGACTTTAATCCATTTTGAAAAACAGTTGGTTGGCCAGCTGGCTTCCCTAAATAACTTTGTAACACAGGGCAAAATATAGTCATCGTAGTATGTGATGTAGTCCAGCTGTATGTCGTCATGCTCACATTTTCTTAGGCACAGTGAATACTTACATCAAGTGAATACTTACATCAAGTAAAGCCATCTCTATGGAGAAACAGAGATTCCCATCTATTATAGCTCCCCAAATCAAAACCTTTTAAGTAAGGGAAAAGAACAAAATGCGGATCCTTCATGCCCAGGGGTAAACAGTAACCATGGACAACTTGGGAAAATGCTCTGGTATTACTCTGTCAACAGTGCAAAACACAAATGGCTTATTCATTCACTGTAAATTCTCAGTCAGCTGAAACATGTTTTTCAGCAGAGAAATTACTTGTGAAAATAAAGTTTGTTCATTCCTATCCACATTTCTTTAACCTAACTTTGACTGCCAGAGTCCTCAGAGATTTGTAGTTAGACAGCAAATTAAGTATAAAAGGCAATACAAGTAGACACTACAGTGATTATTAACCAATATAAAACACGATTGGTACAATATCCAGCAGCATACATTTAAGCAAATCATAGTTTCATGAAAAAAAATCTAAATTCCTCATCCAGAGAGTCAGAGACTGATAAAATTGAAGATACACTGAAAAATTCAGTGTCATATAAATTGAAAAACCCTCAAAGGATGTTTTGCTTAGGCTTTAATTTTCAAATTTGACATAATGTGTTGGTCAGGATGAAAAAAAAAATCTTAACATAAACCATTTCTCATTAGGTAGATAACAGTCATGTTACTGATTGTAGCATTGTAGCAATACATTAAAACATATGCTATGCTAGTTTGAGACTACTCTGCTGTTTTAAGTCTGATCTTGACCAATATAATCATGTGTTTATATAATTAATATAATTATGAATTTTAAATAGAAAAAAAGGCTACCAGAACACCTCATTACTTACTTTGCAAAAACCTCAAATTGTATCTCAAATTTATGCATGAATTAGGAAAAAGAAAAAAACAGTAATTCACATGCATCCAGTCATCCCATCAAGCACTCATATTTATTGGTTTGTTTTCTGGTCCTACCTATCACACTGATCTGGTAATAAAGAACATATAATCAAATATAGTAAAAGGAAAAATGTAGAAAAGCAATTATTAAAGCTTATCAGGAACACTGGATAGTTTGAGCCTCATATCAGCTTCTCCTTACCCCACCCTCTCTGCCCGAGCAACATTTTCTCCCCCAGGCTGCCTTCTAAAGAAGAAAAGAGCAATAGATGACTACTATGAATTTTCTCCCATTACACTGTTAGGAAAAGCTCCTTCTGGAATACTTGGCATGTCATAATATGCACAGTAGGGAGTTCCTCCAGCATGCCAGCAATTTTCAGTGTCAATCAAAATATGTAAAGCAACATGCAGAAATGCTGGAACAGCTTTCATTTCAGGTACTCCTGGAGTGCAAAAAGCAGTGTAGTGCCTTTACTGCTCACCTCTGTTACACTTTTCATTGCACAAAAAAGCCAGTCGTGCACTCATGTGCAATAAGACCTTCCATGCTCATTAGAAGGTTTTCTCTAAGCTCATAATTCAGAAGCACTTTTCTTCATGCAACATTACTTAGTAACAAATGTCAGCTTTCTGCTCGTAGCCAGCTCTACAAATATCCCTTATCTGATTTTGTTTTTTATATATACACAAAAATAAATATATATATATATATATATGACTGTGTATATACATATGATTTTTTCCAAACAGGACTTTTGCTGCCTTGGGTGACCTGAGAGCACATTTAGATACATGCTGCTTGCAGGTGATGTTTGAAATTGGGGCATATTTCTAGGATTAAATCAGCATTGAAGTTTAGAGGGTGATTTATCTTCCCTTTCTGTCTTCTTATTTTTTCCTGGTAATAATCATGTTGATAATCACAGAAAGTGTTACCTCAGTTTTAAGCTGATACAGTTCAAAGATGAAATGTACCCCTTTATCTGGCATAGGCCCATAAGAAAAAGCCCAGTTAACCTACCACAAAGTGTGAACTCCAGTAAGATACGACACTGCTTATTACACCCAGATATATTGTGAAACTACTTAAAAGTTTCAGGGTTGATTGATTGTTTTTTCTTTCTTTTACAACAACCTGTAGTATTTTATGATTGCTATTATTAAAATCTTATATTTGGATTTCAGTATCATTTAATCCTATCTCAGTTTTCTACTATTTACTTCTTGCATCTTTCAAAAAGTTTTTATGTGTTTATCTTGTATCACTATAAAATTCTCATTTTGCTGAAATCCTGCAGACAGTATTTTATTTCATATATAAGGACTACTGGTTTCTATTGATACTAGACAAAAGCCACTTTCCAACTGAATCAAAAGGATATCTATCCAAGTAGAACAGACTTTTTTCAATGAAAATAGATTTACTGGCGGGGGGGGTGGTGGTGGTGGTGGGGGTGTGTGTAAAAAAACACTACTGATGATGCCACAGAACCACATGTACTCAAGAATTCCTTCCTTTTTTCATTCTCACTTACCCTGTCCCTCTCCCTACCGAAGGTGGTACTGCTTCTAAAACATACATTAGATACTTAAAATTTTAATTTCAAATTTATCCTAAAAACTGTATGTGAATTATGTGTGGATATATAGGCTTTAGCACAAAATTAAAAAAATATATTTTTAATATTTCCCTCTGAGTGCTATTTTTTGCTCAATTTCTGCATCCACATTGTATCTTCCATTCAGATTCGGTCTCTGAAAAATCAAAATAGGGATTAAGCATGATAACACAGACACATATCTTTGTTTAGCCCACACCCCAAGCTAAAAAATAAGCCGTTGTTCTATCACTCAGTGTTCCCTCCCTGATCGAGAAAGGGAATTGGGAAAAGGAAAGAGACTCATGAGTTAAAATTTAAACAGATTTAATAAAATACGGAAACCAATATCAATGTTAATACAAAAGACACAACATTATACTTATCCCACAGAGTGGTGGCAAGTCACTCCAGGGATAGCAATTGTTGAGAAGACAGAAGGAGGAGAAAGACATAGGGGGGAAAAGAAACAGAGCAAAAAGAGCCCCACCCCTCCCCACCAGGCCCTCTCTTTTGTAGTGAACCTGAGTTGTGGGTGCTGGGGCAACTGCGGTGTCTGTCATAGGGGCTGGAGCTGCTGTGGTGCACGTTGTAGGGGCTGGGGCTGCTGCAGGGCCCATGATAGTGCTTGCAGCAGCTGTGCTGTATCCACCCCATACCAATGTTGCACTCTAAGCAAGAGCAAGAACTGAAAGACATTCAAAAGGCCTAACAATATGAGCATGGTGGTTGAAACATCCCAAGGGTATTCAAAATTCTAAAAAACCATTGAAATTAGCCTCGAGGGAAAAGGAAAATATATGTCACCCACTCCCATTCAACAGAAATCAGAAATGGGCACAATTACAAAAGAAGTTATAATACCAATAACTAATGACAAACAACATAGCAGAGTGATACCTTTAAGTCCACGCCCAGAAGTGATAAATCGCACAAAACCAGTAACAAACAGCAGCAAAGCCACACATTTGATTAGCCATCCCAAAAGCAACTCTAAAAGCAAACACCAGAGAATTCCACCCAGTGACCATGCTACCGACACCAACATAACGAATGCTCGTGACAAAAGCAGTCAAATCTGTGAAAACTTTATCCCTCTGAGACTCTTGGATCAAAGGTCTACAGTTCTGCCAGGTGAGCTATTTACGTTGGGCACCAAATAAACTGTTTCCTTCTCACAGAAAGAGAATTTCATTAAAGCCTTGTTTAAAGAAACCTTGCCACTAATCATGGGATTTGGACCGCCATTTGTTGGTCATTGACTCAAATCCAGCACAGAAGTTAATTTCAGTCATTACAAGCTTTCATTTTGTGATCTAGACACAAAAACATTGCTGCTCTCAGTCCAGCATCTAGTGGACAGGTGTCTACATCATAAAAGCTACTATTATAAATGAAACCAATTATTGATGTACTCAGAAGTGTTTATGCCCATTGATGAGGCACAGTAGGAATCATTCTCAAGTAATGCTTGTGCTCTACTCAGCTGATTAATTTTAATAACAGCTCCTCATAACACCACCTGGAAAAAGCAGAAAGGGGAAGAGAGAGAAGAAAAAGACTACTTCACGTTCAAGAGCCTATCGATGTAGGAATTTTCGTAATACTTGAACTTAAAAAAATAATCCATAGCCATCTTGACTATTTGAAAACCTATTACATTTTCTTACAGCTTGAGGTTATAAGGACAAGAAAGGCACAATAAATGGACTTTGACCTTCATATTTTTGAGTAGGAAAAGTACTCTAGTCCAAAAGAAGAAAGAGCAAGAACATTCAAGAGCTTGTGCCAGGTGGATAGGGGCAGGCCAGTATTCCCATCCCTCATCCTCCCCCTGCCACACCATCCACTCTTCAGCACTAAACTTTTTGCAGTTAGTACCTGACAAAAAGCAAATGCAGACAGGTGAAGATGATAGAGATAGCTATTTGATAAACTTCAAATAACAAAAACGAAAAGGGGAAAGAAACTGAGTCTACTACAAGACAAATCCTTGAATACATACTTTCATTCAAAGGGATAATATGCACTGTTGAAGATATAACAGTGGCTGTTGACCTCCCTTATCTTCCATAAAATGGCTATTGCTTCACAGATGGATTAAAAAAGCACATCAGAATTCTGGGGAGGTTACACTAATTATCCAGAGAGCACATCCTTCAAAAATTAATTTATAAAATTTTAAATGAGCTACTAGAGTTTGGAAGACATTTGGAAGACATTTCCAAGACATTTGTAAGAATTTCCCAGATCATACAAAGAATAACTTTTTTTAAAAAAAATCTTAACACCCAAAAAAGGCAAGCTAAATGTTTAATCCAGAACTTGTTGATGATTCATCAGTTACAGTGAGCTTTGGATGAAATCGTGATTTATCCTCCCATCTAACCATTTTCATTGCAAAAAGCATGGGAAGGTAGAAAAAAGGCTGTGTTATGGACACATTTAACTAGCTGGTCCTGCAAAGTTACCTTATTCAGTTACTAATTGGTTGTAAGCATTATCTTTATTCTCAGTGTAAAACCTTATCTCAGTGACATTCTTGCCCTCTATTTTTTCATCCTCAACAGCAGAAGAGAAAAAAACTGTGAGCTCCAGTATCATGGGACTCTGCAGGAACTGCATGCAATGGGAATTCCCTGCTGAAAGCAAACCAGGAACTCTTTCAGACCGCTTGGATGTTTTCCTTCCAGAGGGGAATCAGGCAGGAACCAAGACACTTCAAAGTTTTCATAGTAGAGAGCTGCATCACAGAATTGCTAACACAGTGATAGTCAGGATGTGTGGGCCAGAGGCAGAGGTCTGGCAGGAGTAAAAGCAAGTGGTTGAATCTGAGAAATTTCAATAGAGAATTCACAGAAATTAGACTGCATCTCGCTAAGAGCTTGATCCTCCAATTCACACACTATTATGCCTCTTGTAAAATTTTAAATGTACACCATATGTTACAGTCAAAGAAACTGGAACTGCTAGTCATGGAAACGAGACAATTATTTCTGTTCTTCATTGTACTGTAACTTTTTCTTTTTGCTTTCCTCTCAATAACTTTCCCTTGCTTAATTTATTGATGTGCATAAAAATTGCCTTTTTTCTTATTGTTCCCCTCTGTTCTTCTACAGAGATATCAACTTAAAAATCCTCACTATTGTAGGCATTGAGTTTTGTCTCAAGTTTTCAAATTCTTCATTATTGACAAAGAACACAGGTATGACTTTCTTTGTTTCTATGCCATTTCAGTCTTCCTTTTGTACAACAACAGAAAAACCCCAGTGAAATAAAGATGTCATGATTTTCAGTACCTGCACTGAACTTTCTCATCGTTCAGTCTTAAATCTCTCAGTTCACCTCTTCTCCTCTTTCCTTTTTTTTTTTTTTTCAAACCAATTGTATTTTCCTTCATTAGTTATAGTTGTCCAGAATTCTCTCCTAACTACATTCTATATTCATCATCTTTACACATTTAAGCATTGGATAACAACTAATTTTTAGGTTTGGAGACAAGAATTTATTTTGAATTTTAAAGAGCTATTAATTTTCTGCTTTCAAATGAAAGCACATTCATTTCTTCAGAAAGGTTATTCCTCTTTCCCGATAAAGCTAAGGAGTTGCCATTAGGAAAACCACAAAACTTCACATTGAATAGAAGTCTGATTTGTTTCATCACTCAGTCTCACTATTGATATTTTATGATGCATACTTTTGACTTCTCAACTGTATTTAATTCCTTCTCATTAACGGCACACACTTGTCTCTTATCCCTCCTTGCAAAGATCAATTACCGATCTGCATTAATGTAACTGATGTATTTCTCCCCCATCTATTAGCCATGTGTTTTCAAGCATGTAATTTAATGGAATTCTTTCCTCCTATCACAGTTCCTCTGTCATCCATTTCTGACAAGCACTCCACTTGCTTTTATTCCCTACTCTTTGTGCTTCATTTTATAAAAAAAAAAAATTGCTCTCTGCTCATTTTATGTTAGTCACTGCTATTAACTGTAGTAAAAGGAACTTAATCACCATAGGTTTTTCTTGTTTTATTTTGAG
Source organism: Nyctibius grandis (assembly GCF_013368605.1). Lineage (NCBI taxonomy): Eukaryota > Metazoa > Chordata > Aves > Nyctibiiformes > Nyctibiidae > Nyctibius > Nyctibius grandis. Next base: position 15,264,199 of record NC_090659.1, on the reverse strand, counting down.
AAAATGCAAATTATTGCTCAAGAAACACATTAGGCATTTACAAAAGTAACTAGTATGCTGGCACTGGTCAGATCCAAACATAGTATAAACTTGTAATTTTGCACTAGGTTCTACAGTTCTACACTTCATGTGTGATGTCTGGTTAGCAAAGTGTCTATCACATCATCCTCCTGAAAAGCAAGCTGTACCATTTCTAATAGAATCAACTGCTCTACTCCAAGGGCCTGTATATTTTATACCAATATCCAGGTACCTTCTAAATCACACTGGAACTGAACAAACCTTTAATTTGGTCAAGATACATAAAGACACAAACAGGAAAAAAAACTTACTTTCCTACTAAAAGGAATTACATCTCTCATTGATGGGTGTTTTTACAAATGGCCATTTGGCCATGACCAAAGCAAAGACCAACGGCAGAACATACTGAGAGCGGTTTGTCCTCCTCCTCCACTTATCACTCAGAAGGTTGATTAGATGCCATAAAAGCAGATTTCCATCACGTTATTACAGTTCAACAAATGTCACCTTATTGTTTCATCCTAGATTGTCTGAGCAACACTCATGATCCTGTAACTGATGCAAGGGAGTAATCTTTTTCCCAGAACAAGGAAGACCAAAACCACCTTGTGAGCAGCAGCAAGCCTTTCACCATCTAGCCCATGACATGGAACTCGCCACTCCAGCAGGAAGCAACAGTAGTGAGGGATAAATATACGTCACATACTCTTCCTAGTTAAATTCTGTCACCAAAATATGCCTCTCCACCATCATATGGGCTGTGAGAATTTATTTAAGCTAAGTACTGTTGTATTGTGACCTACTAGCCTACTGAACTTTTTGAGCTGCCTTTTGTGTATCTTTGCAGTTGTTCAGACATTTTAGACAAAGACAGACGTCACTTACAGTTGCTATTTTCTTCTCTTGAATTAGCTCAACCTTAAGCATTACACAGAATATAAAACACCTTCATATAATTTCAGTATCTGATAAATCAGCTGATAATTCCAAGACAGACAGCTAGTCACAAAACATGAAACCAAAAAATTTACCATGCCTCTTAGTAAGCTGTTAGAATGGTTACTCGCCCTCACTGCCAGCAGTTTTCACCATCTTTCCAGTTTGGACTTTACTGATTTAAACTTCCAGCTGTAGGATCTTGTTATGTCTTTGCTTGGCAAAAAAGATAACTAAAGAGAGACTATTATCAAGCAATAAGACTAAAGAGACCACTATTATCAAGTAATAGCATTGTCTGCTATGCAGTCAATTCCTCCTTGGCAAGCAGTAATTCAGTATAATTTTTATACGTAGATTAACAGCTCTGTGAGAAAGGCAGGCAGGAATATACTCAGTACACTCAAGTTGTGTTGTTTCTTTTCACAATAATATGGAATTAATAGCTATATTATTATTTAGATTATTAGTCCATATATTGCCATCTATTCATATCCCACAGCTAAGCAGCAAGTAAAAACACCAAGTGGCAAAAATTTGTATTTTTTCCAATTAAAATACATAAACACACACAAAAGCTGTAAGAATACTAAAGTACAGAGCACAACTTTCAATGGTTCCTTGATTATCCAAATTATTCTCAGGTAATTTGTTTTCTCTCTAGGAATCCTCATTTTATACTTTCCAGTGAGCAAAGCTCAATTTTTGCGTTACGGTTTTCCTAAATTAAGTCTACACGACTTTTCTATTCAGAAAGTCTCCTTTTAGCAATCAGCATAGGAAGGTAATCAGAGCCCATTTACACAGTAAGGCAAGCTGAAATTTATTAGTACTCATTGCTACGTACCAAACTTTGGTGTTCATTCTAAATGATGTTTCAGTTTAACAAAATGAATGAGTAGTACATGCACATACCTCACTAGACATTTAAAATTAAAATGGAGTTACCAGTTGTAATGATCACATGGTTTGAATGTATTTACTTAGTTTTCTTTCAGAAAGACATAATATTGTATGTTGCCAAATCCTGAGGGCTCCAGGACCTAGGAGGATCCCTCTTACTGCAGCTGGATTAATGCAAGGCTGCAGCAGTTCCAAGTCCCCAGATGGAGCCAGTAGCAAGGCTACCCATGTGTTCCCAGACAGACAGCCACACACTATAAATATATACATATACATATACATATATATTTGTATACACAAACAGCCAGCTACACAGATCAACATAGACAGAATAGTGCCCTTACCAGTATCCATAAAAGGCACAAGGCTCTCATAAGCAGGAGTAATACAGATGGCCTGATCTTTCTCCCTGGCTGATCAGAACCAAGTCCACCACTGGAACAGGCAGACACACACATATGTTGTCTGCCTCTCCGTTAGCTGGTTGTGGACGCTTGGTCTGGTCAGTAGCTGGCTCCCAGACTCTGGGGCTCCTCCAGAAGCTGACATCTCGAGTCCCTGAGGTTTGTGCTCACTGAAGTTGCTGGTACTGAGACCTCTCACCCTACTTGAGCACTAGGTTGACCTGTAGTTTGCTGGCATTCACCCACACACAGAACAGAGATTATACCACCCCTATGGAGGATGGTTGGAAACAGGATTTAAGAAGAACCTAGGATAGACTGTGGTAGTCAAGCTCGTTAGACAAGCATATTAACCAGCAACCTGTATGCATTCAACCAGCCTCTTTTACTGCACTCATCTTTCTCTTTTCCCCAACCTTGTTCAAGATGGACGTACTGGTCCACCTTGATCCCTCCCCATCTTCGGTCCCATAGTAAAGTTTCACACCCCACCACAATCCCCTTAAAATATTACATGTTTTACACAACCCCCAAATTCTCTTCCCTTTGCAAGTTCTATGCAGCTGAGAGACAATAACCTTTTGCTCTCCGTAGCCTTTCAGGGATTTTCCTCCTTGACTCACCTCTGTGCACTTCACATCAACTACAATGGTCTAGATCATTTGCCTTTGATAGTTTTACTGAGGAGCAAATTCAGTGTGCTCCTTTCAGTTTTCACTGATTGTACTAGGGTATCCCAGCCTGTCATTGTTCCTCTGATCCTTACTTGGTCTTTGCACTTACTAGCCTTTACCCAGACTACCTAATAAAACATGTATCCTGACACTAGCTAATACAGAATCGTGGTATGCAATTACATGCAACCACATGATAACTATGACTGCATTTCAGTGGTAGCAAACAATAGTGTTACTAGCTCTACAGCAAATCAATTTTTCTGTCCAAAAAAGTACCTGTTTGACCAGTGTAAACAGGCTCGATACATTCTTGAAAAATATAATGTTTTATTATTTGATTTGTGAGGAAAAAAAACCAAAAATATTAGGGATTGAGTTGCAATAGGTACAATTCCATATGCCTACGAGAAAGCCTGATCACAGGAACAGGCTTCATCTACAGTGGAGCAGTAGGAGCTGTCAGTAGATATCTGTTGTTCATGCTGAATGCAACAGCCTGAGAAAGGTGAGGCTACTGCTGCTCCATGTGCCTAGGTCCAGTCAGTAGCGAGGCTGAAGATACATTCCCAGCACTCATAGAAACAGACAGCACCAGTGCCTTCATCCTGCTCCCCTCTGTCTGGACAGGATAGAGGTCTACTAGTGAGAATATATATCTATATCTATATCTATATCTATATCTATATCTATATCTATATATATGCATGTAGAAGGTGCATCCCTCCAGCTGCTGGGCTCAGACACACAGTGTGCCCATCAGCTGGCCCCTGGAGCCCAAGTTCCCCCGATGTTAGCACCTGGACATAAGAGACCAAGAAGCTGCAGCCCTACTCCAGTTGCTAGGACAGGCCATCACGCACTCACACACAGAGCTGTCCAGGTCCCAACAGTCACCCTCCGCTGTGCTTTCTCACCCCATAGACATGCAGGTGCTCTCACACCCAGAGTCAGCTCTAGAGACCCACTCATCATCTTGCTCTGAGGTCACTTCTCCTACTCGCCAGCTCATCTGACTTGATCTTCACTACTGCTCACACACACGCTTGCAGACTCACGCTTGCTCCAGTTGCTAGCAGCACGAACACATGGGCCCTCCACCCCATGGGGTCAGACCCCAGTTGTTGCACGCAAACCCCCCTGCACACTCAGAAGAGCGCACCTCCACCCAGGGAAGAATTGGAAAGTAATTTAACAAGTAGGACAGGCTGCGGTGAGCACATGCAGAGCAAGGCCAGACAAGAGTACTGACCAAACTATTTATATGTGATGACCCTTTTTAATCCCTTTTCCCTCCCTGTTTTCCCACTTCTGTTCCTCTTAAAATCACCTAAACCTCTCCCTTTTCCTACCATTAATTCCTGCCCTAAACATCCTATAAATCCTGTGTGATCCCAAACTGCTTTTCCCCTGCATCCCACAATGTGTCCCACCCCTAGGCAGCAACCCCTCTTAGTGTGAACGGTGATTTGTAGAGCTGTTCCAGATGACTCATTGTGATGGATTTCATGACTGGTCATTGGGGCTGATGGCTCAGCTGGGACAGCCCTGGGAGGGGCTGGGACAAGGTGGTGGTTCCTCCAAAGTCCTCCAAAGATTCAGGTTTCCACCTCTTGTTGTGCATTCCTGTGGTCCTCTGGGCTTGTGCAGACCAGACCTGGATGGGCTGATGGTCCCTGTGATGGCCTGGGAGTAGCCTGGTAGGGTATTATTTGGGCTCCCCTCCTGCCACTGTCTTTCTGAGCTCCTTTGTGGGTGTGCAGATGCACTTTATCACATAACCTAACAGTAGCATGACACAAATAAAATGAGTCAACATAAAAGGTGTGGAGCAGCTTCAGACAACCAGGCAATGAGGCAGGTGAGAAGAGAAGTGAGAACACAGGGAGAACAGCAGCAAGAAGTTTAAAAAAAATCAGAACTGCATACAAAAGCATTATTAGAGAGATTAGTTGGAAGAACAAAGAGTCCTGGAAGTTATCCCAAGGAGTATTTACAAAGACGAGGAATGCTGCGATACTAACCATGCATACACAAGATGAGTCTGCCTTTCCAGCTGAGATCTTGAAGATATCAACAGGAACAGATTAACACTGAAGGTTTTGTTTCCCTCGTGGCTTCCATGCTCCCCCATGCCCGCTGCTCAGAGTCGTCTCTGCAGCAAACAGCACAGAGCCAACAGGAAACAAACCTGAAACACTCGTGCTTGGACTATCCATCACTGAGATGATTTCTTATAGTGGCACCACTGAATTTCACAAAGTCTGTACATGGCCATCTGCAACAGTGAGCCTCCTCCTAAACAGCATTGCCCTAATGTTTGGCTATTGCTGTGATGATAAATTTAAAGGCATCCCTCCTTTCCCCAGCGTTTCATGTATGAGGTACTTATTTAAGTAGGTAGAAAAAAAGTCTTTATCAACTGGCCACTTAAGCTTATAAACCTTTGATTTTTCCAGTGACCCATCACAAAGTGCACTAAGACAATAAGCTCCCTGATTCAACTGATAACCAAGTACACCACCATGAATCCAACCATGGGCTAAAATCCTACTGCAGAAGTGGATGCTGTAGAGACTGATCAAGCAAATAATTTGCCAAGCACCTGACTGTGCTGAGACTAACTTGAACATGACGTTTACAGGAAAATGAAGCAAGAGATGTTTTCCACAATTTTCACGTCACAAAGCTTGCTTCACATGAGGACCAGAGATGTCAGATAAACATTATAAATAAACCTCATCATCTATTCTAAAAGGAAGGATACTTTCTGATGGGTTAATTAATTGTGGCAACAAGGAACCTTTCATGTAATCATGGAAGCATTGTTAACAGTAATAAATTGCACCTTCCCTGAAGGGAAATAAAATCAATGACTTTACAAGAAATTATTAGAACAATAGTGATGGTTTAAGAAAAACTCTCTTCTGACACATATGAAGGCTCCAATGTTGAGGCCATTAAATTATCGTACATTTAATTACTTACAGATATTTGATGGTATTGAGTTAGAACTATTTTCTCAATAACTGGTGTCTGTATTATTGGATAATAAGGATAGAAATGCTTACATATACACTTCCTGAGGAAAACATCTCGACTGATTAGGAAACCTGGTCAAGTGGCTAGTAAAAACTCGAAGTTCAATTATTGTTCCACCAACTCTGAAATGAGAATTATTCCTAAGGGTAATTGTACAGAATCACAGAATGGTTGGGGTTGGAAGGGACCTCTGGAGATCATCTAGTCCAACCCCTTGCTAAAGTAGGTTCCCCTAGAGCAGGTTGCACAGGGTTGTGTCCAGGCAGGTTTTGAATATCTCCAGAGAAGGTGACTCCACAACCTCCCCGGGCAGCCTGTTCCAGTGCTCTGTCACCCTCAAAGTAAAGACGTTTTTCCTCATATTTTGATGAAACTTCCCGTGTCTCTGTGCTTTTTGCCCCTTTTCTTGTTGCTGAGCACCACTGAAAAGAGTCTGGCCCCATCCTCTTGACACCCGCCCTTAAGATATTTGTAAGTATTGATAAGATTCCCCCTCAGTCTTCTCTTCTCCAGGATATACAGAACCAGCTCTCTCAGCCTTTCCTCATAAGAGAGATTCTCCAGTCCTCTAATCATCCTTGCAGCCCTCCACTGGACTCTTTCCAGCGGTTCCTTGTCTTTCTTGAACTGTGGAGCCCAGAGCTGGACACAGTACTCCAGGTGTGGCCTCACTAGGGCAGTGTAGAGGGGGTGGATAACCTCCCTCAACCTACTGGCCACACTTTTCCTAATGCATCCCAGGATACCATTGGCCTTCTTGGCCACAAGGACATGTTGCTGGTATATGGTGAACTCGTTGTCCACCAGGACTCCCAGGTTCTTCTCTGCAGAGCTGCTTTCCAGCAGGTCAACACCCCAACCTGGACTGGTGAATAGGGTTATTGCTCCCTAGGTGCAGGACCCTACACTTGCCTTTGCTGAAATCCATTAGGTTCCTCTCCACCCTACTCTTTAGCCTGTCCAGGTCTCACTGGATGGCAGCACAGCCTTCTGGTGTATTGGCCACTCCTCCCAGTTTTGCGTCATCAGCAAACTTGCTGAGGATACACTCTGTCCCTTCATCTAGGCCTTTGATGAATAAGTCGAATAAGACTGGACCCAGTACTGACCCCTGGGGAACACCATTAGCTACAGGCCTCCAACTAGACTCAGCACCCTCTGAGCTCTGCCATTCAGTCAGTTCTCAATCCACCTCACTGTCCACTCTTCTAATCCACACTTCCTGAGCTTCCCTATGAGGATGTTGTGGGAGAAAGTGTCAAAAGTCTTGCTGAAGTCAAGGTAGGCAACGTCCACTGCTCTCCCCTCATCTACCCAGCCAGTCATGCCATCATAGAATCACAGAATGGTTTGGGTTGGAAGGGACCTTAAAGATCATCTAGTTCCAACCCCCCTGCCATAGGCAGGGACACCTTTCACTAGACCAGGTTGCTCAAATCCCCATCCGGCCTGGCCTTAAACACTGCCCAGAGCGGGCATCCACAACTTCTGTGGACATCCTGTTTCAGTATCTCACCACCCTCACAGGAAAGAATTTCTTCCTAACATCTAATCTAAATCTACCCTCTTTCAATTTAAAACCATTCCCCCTCGTCCTATCGCTGCTTGCCCTTGTAAAAAGCCCCTCTCCTGCTTTCCTGTAGGCCCCCTTCAGGTACTGGAAGGCTACTATAAGGTGCCCCCAGAGCCTTCTCTTCTCCAGGCTGAAAAGCCCCATCTCTCTCAGCCTCTCTTCATAGGAGAGGTGCTCCAGCCCTCTGATCATCTTCATGGCCCTCCTCTGGATTCACTCCAACAGTTCCATGTCATTCTTATGTTGGGGGCAACAGAGCTGGATGCAGTACTCCAGGTGGGGTCTCACAAGAGCAGAGTAGAGAGGGAGAATCACCTCCCTCGACCTGTTGGCCACACTGCTTTTGATGCAGCCCAGGATACGGTTGCCTTTCTGGGCTGCAAGCGCACATTGCCGGCTCATGTTGAGCTTCTCGTCAGCCATCACCCCCAAGTCCTTCTCCTCAGGGTTGCTCTCAATCCATTCTCCGCCCAGCCTGTATTTGTGCTTGGGATTGCCCCGACCCACATGCAGGACCTTGCACTTGGCCTTGTTCAACTTCATGCGGTTCGCACGGGCCCAGCTCTCAAGCCTCTCAAGGTCCCTCTGGATGGCATCCCTTCCCTCCAGCGTGTTGACCGCACCACACAGCTTGGTGTCATTGGCAAACTTGCTGAGGGCGCACTCAATCCCACTGTCCATGTCACCGACAAAGATGTTAAACAGGACCAGTCCCAATACCAGCCCCTGAGGAACGTCACTCGTCACTGGTGTCCACTTGGACATCGAACTGTTGACCGCAACTCTTTGAGTACGACCATCCAGCCAATTCCTTATCCACTGAGTGATCCATCTGTCAATTCCACGTCTCTCCAATTTAGAGACAAGGTTGTCATGCAGGACAGTGTCAAATGCTTTGCACAAGTCCAGGTAGATGACGTCAGTCACTCTTCCCCTATTCACCTGCACTGTAACCCCGTCGTAGAAGGCCACCAAATTTGTCAGGCACAATTTGCCCTTAGTGAAGCCATGCTGGCTGTCACCAGTCACCTCCTTGATTTCCGTGTGCCTCAGTATAGTTTCCAAGAGGATCTGCTCCATGATCTTGCCAGGCACAGAGGTGAGACTGAGTGGCCTGTAGTTCCCCGGGTCTTCCTTTTTTCCCTTCTTGAAAATGGGGGTTATGTTTCCCCTTTTCCAGTCACTGGGAACTTCACTGATGGCCATAGAAGGCCATCAGATTGGTCAAGCATGATTTCCCCTTGGTGAATCCATGTTGACTACTGATAACCTTCTTTTCCTCCACATTCTTAGAGATGACATAGAGAGCTATTTCATCACCTTTCCAAGGATGGAGGTGAGGCTGACCGGCCTGTAGTTTCCTGGGTCCTCTTTCTTGCCCTTTTTGAAGACTGGAGTGACACTGGCCTTCCTCTAGTCCTCAGGCACCTCTCCTGTTCTCCATGTCCTTTCAAAGATGATGAAGAGTGGCTTGGCAATAACATCTGCCAGCTCCCTCAGCACTTGTGGGTGCACCCCATTGGGGCCCATAGATTTCTGAGTGTCAAATATTGCCCACAAAGCTTGCTTTCTTTCAAAGGTGATGACAGACTAGGTCCTCTTAGATTGAGATTTTCCTGTGCTCAGCATGGGGCAAAGCCAGGGTTTGGGGTGTGGATGGCAGAAGATTATTCATGGCCATTCTCCTTTACCCTACAAGTCTATGTATCTTATATATGGTGCAATATATTTCCAAGACATATATATTATATTTGAATGTGAATTGTTATTTGATGGGGAGGAGGGAGAGGAAAGAATTTAGAACAAATGGTAAACATTCTTCTTGAGGGAAAATGTCCCCAATAAACTGTAAACATAATCTTCTGGAAGAAAATAGTCATACTGTTCCTCCAAGCAAGGTTTATTTCAAATTTACTGAATTTTCATATGAATTTCGCAGATATAGAAAAACATTCCAAGAGTAACCACTGTCATGACAAAATTTCATCCTGCTTATTGATCTTTTGCTATAATTATGAAATGGCTCTTCTCTCTCATCAATATGAAGCTAGATAACTTCCCTGCAGTCACCTGGAAAAGATATATCAAAACTGAGCCTCACTTCAGTATACATTGACACAGACTTATATGAGGTAATTATTTTTGGTACCCAGGTCACTAAGGATTTCTCTGATTGCTTTGGATGAGACACAAACTTTTTTTTTTCCCCCCTATTTTTGAAAAATTAAAAAATTCCATTGAAAAAGTAGCCAGGTCACCACCTAGAGTTAACTCTTATCCTTGTTCTTCTGTCCACTGGGGAGGGCAAGTGTCATTAGCTCTGTTCTGCTGGCTATTTCTCCTGGCTATTTCTCCCCACTGGCTTGGAATTAATTCTTAGTGTTAATTATGGATAACTGAAAACTACTACTTATGATTAAACATACTCATCTTTCTAAAGACTTAGCCAGAGGTCATAACATTTATCAGTAGTTACACAAACATGATTAGTACTAATTTAGCCTTAAGTGCTAAAGCATCACTTAGCATGTAAACTGAAGCAGTTTTTACACATAAATTAACCAGTAGGAGGTTTACTTTTTGGTGTTGTATAACAAGAAAGATGAAGTTCCTACTGTGGCATCCTCCAGAAAACTATGTTTTTGGTAGGGAATTATTGGTAAAGCAGATGAAGAATTTGCTTTTTATATTTAATCATTATATCAATTATAACAAACACATATGAATGAGAAACATAGAAAGTGAGACAGCATGCTCTATAAAACCAAAGGTATATGCCTAGAAAATAACTTAATAATCTTCAATTGGTAATTACAGTGCTTTAGACACTGTCCTGGAAAGAAAAAAAAATAGGAGGATATCATAATATGTGTCCACCTTACTATGACCAGGTTAGGATACATTTAAAGGCTATTCTTTGTCATTACTATGATCAATAAAAATACATTTCCCACACTGACCATTAGGTTAGATTGCAGTTAGATAAGACTCAATTAATTACTGTTCCTTTTTGGAAACTTATCTGGCTGGGCAGAGTTTAATCTGTCCCAGAAAACTTCAAATTTGCTTAAGAAGAAATTAATAGTCAAATTTAATCCTTTACTAGAGGCAAAAATACATTTCCACAGAGGAAAACTTTTCAGGGCACTTTTTCAGAATATCCTTGGCTTGAGAAAACAGGTTAACAAACAGACAATGTTGGATATTATCTTGAGTAAAGTTTTCCCAAAATGTTCTTCAGACATGTCTTTTTCTCATTTACACAATTCATGTAGCTACACTGTGAGACATCTTATCGAAACAAGCATTAACCTACCTCACTTCCACATTGTGCTATCTCAGAACTACTTTATCAAAATTCCTGTCATCTGAAAAGCTCAACCTAATCATTGTCTTATAAAACAGATTAAGTATATATGATCACACAACCCCACACACAGTCCAATTCACAACTTTAATATGTTATAGATCTTTATTATTATACTAACAAATTAGAAAAGACTGTTTTCTGTGGTATATAATACTACTCCCACAACTATCCTACTGCCATTTTGACTTAATTGACAAATTATTATTGTAATATTCCACTAAAATTTTATTGTTCTCAGAGATTGCATTTCTTTCTACTTGCTCAACTCCAAATGCTTAACACGGATTGCTAAACCTCAAAATCCTCATCTAGCCATAAAAGCTCAAGGTGTAGCATCTGCCAGGTCTGTGTTTTGTGCTCACTGAAATGCACTGTTTGCAAATGTGCCTTGGCTTGATCACTTATCCTAACTGGAGGACTTGGCCAGAAGCATAAGACAAAACTTCTCTAACATCTTAGAAGTATTGTCAATGCTCACTACATGTTCCAGCACAAAGTAATCTTGTCAAACTGAGCCATGAGAGTTCTAATACAAACAGAAAAAAATAAAGTAAGTCGTGTTCAGGCCACATAATGACCAGGTTTTGCTGTATTGCCCCACATCCAATTTTTCATGTTTCTTAGAATGAAGAGTTTTCATTCTGCCAGTTAGAAAGAAAACTGTAGTGAAAAAAAATCAAAATAGATCTTTTTTTTTTTTTTTTTTTTTTTTTATGAAACAGCAGGGTTTAGGCCTTGGAGGTGGGTTTCACCCCATCGCACCTACATGCTGAAATTTCTCTCCCCTGTTGCTCTGGATGTTTAGAACAAAGCAAGCTCATAACTCTTTAAGTGGTCCTGGGTATGGAGAAATTTCCAACCTCACACATATCAGTCAAATCCCACTGCAGCACAGCTATCTATCTACACTGATCAAGCTGGATACCTGAGTCCTAGAGCTGACAACCAGGCTAAGCAAAGAATTCATTCTCTCACTACTGAGAAGCTTCTTGGCTAATGCAGAGTACAACAGCTGTCATCACAGAGAGATTTGCACTTGTTTTGGGGAGAAGCAAATACATTCAGTGACCCAGTTCTGGTCTTCCAATGGTTGCACTGGCCTTGTGAACAAAGCACACAGTGCTATATGCCCTAGTCATCCAGCCCCAATGATCTTCCATAGCAAATCAGGCTTCCTCTCACAACCATGTTCCTACGTTTCTTTCAAAGCAAACCATAGCCCATAAAAGAACAGTGTTAGCCCAAGTCTTTATTGGGCAATATAGCCAAGGCATGCAGCACTAGACCAGGACTGTAAGCTGCATAGTGAAATGCTCCTGCCTGAAGTGTAAAATAGCCATCAAAATACCAACAGCTGCTTGAAATTCCCCTCTCCCCATGTTCAGAATGTTTAATATTACCATAATGTCTTCTCAACAATGATGAGCAATAAACTACTAGTGTCCCAAAAGAGTCTGGTGGCAAGTGAAGCATCAGAAGACCCATCAATCACTAGCCTGACCTATCCCATTCCTCTGCCGCAGGCGCAACATGACTTTCAGGCTCTCCTCTCAGCCCACCAACCTTCTATAAGCCATTCCTCCTCCCTTCCTTTCTCTGTGGCCAGGACAGGTCCCTCTCTACCACTCATTCCTGTGCTGCCAGATTCCTGTTTTTCTACACTCCTGATGGGCCTGGAGAATTTGCTCTGATTCTACCCTGGAAATGGCTCCCTCTTCCTACTGACAACACGGGCATCATGACTGTCCTTTTAAAATCATAGAATCATAGAATGGTTTGGGTTGGAAGGGACCTTAAAGATCATCTAGTTCCAACCCCCCTGCCACAGGCAGGGACACCTTTCCTCTAGACCAGGTTGCTCAAAGCCTCATCCAATCTGGCCTTAAACACTGCCAGGGAGGGGGCAGCCACAACCTCTCTGGGCAACCTGTTTCAGTATCTCACCACCCTCACAGGAAAGAATTTCTTCCTAACATCTAATCTAAATCTACCCTCTTTCAATTTAAAACCATTCCCCCTCGTCCTATTGCTACTTGCCCTTGTAAAAAGTCCCTCTCCATCTTTCTTGTAGGCCCCCTTCAGGTACTGGAAGGCTGCTATGAGGTCTCCCTGGAGCCTTCTCTTCTCCAGGCTGAAAAGCCCCAACTCTCTCAGCCTGTCTTCATAGGAGAGGTGCTCCAGCCCTTTGATCATCTTCGTGGCCCTCCTCTGGATTCACTCCAACAGTTCCATGTCATTCTTATGTTGGGGGCAACAGAGATGAACGCAGTATTCCAGGTGGGGTCTCATGAGAGCAGAGTATAGAGGGAGAATCACCTCCCTCGACCTGCTGGCCACGCTGCTTTTGATACAGCCCAGGATATGGTTGGCCTTCTGGGCTGCAAGCGCACATTGCCGGCTCATGTTGAGCTTCTCGTCAGCCATCACCCCCAAGTCCTTCTCCTCAGGGCTGCTCTCAATCCATTCTCCGCCCAGCCTGTATTTGTGCTTGGGATTGCCCCGACCCACATGCAGGACCTTGCACTTGGCCTTGTTCAACTTCATGCGGTTCGCACGGGCCCAGCTCTCAAGCCTCTCAAGGTCCCCCTGGGTGGCATCCCTTCCCTCCAGCGTGTTGACCACACCACACAGCTTGGTGTCATCGGCAAACTTGCTGAGGGCGCACTCAATCCCACTGTCCATGTCGCCGACAAAGATGTTAAACAGGACCGGTCCCAATACCAACCCCTGAGGAACGTCACTCATCACTGGTGTCCGCTTGGACATTGAGTCATTGACCGTAACTCTTTGAGCATCAAAAGAACTTTTTTCAGCATCATCATTCAAATAACTGCAGGTGCACTTAGTTATTGTCTCTTTATCTGCTCATCTGAAATTTAATTCTACTGCAAAGACATGATTTCAAGTCAGACTGAAGTTTTTACTGTAGTAAAAAAAAAATTACTTATTTTGTTTTTTCTTCCCGTCCTCCCTTCTTTTAAATATTTAAGAAAATTCATCTGTCAAAAAGCAAGTCTGTTGAAGGCAGACACGCAACAATCACCAAGTTCTCTACAGGCTTTTTCCCTTACACTACAAAATCGTTATTAAAAACATACAGCTCATCTCTCCCCCACTTTTTTTCCCTTCTCCTCACTTTTATTTCCTACTTTTTCACTGAATACCACGAAGCACTTCTGTCTGAATGCACACTGAAGAACAGTCAAAGAGTGTGGGACTGTAGTCTTCTACCCTGAATAATTCATACAATACCCAGCCCCACAAATCTGAAGAATTACCATGGGTGCTTAGAGCTTTTGGTGGATCTCTCCAATGAGAATATGAAAATCTAAACTGATTTTACACCATGGCTTCAAATGGAATTTATCACGAATTACAAATTATTAGATTTCTTCACAGTAAAGAGTGTCAACTGAAATATTTTATATGAAAAGGGAATGATGTGAAAAGAATAATATGATGTGATGTAAGAATTCATGAAGCAAAGATGCCATCTTTGATATCTTTATGTCTATGTTTTGTGTTGACTGCAATTAGAATTCAAGGTTTGAATATCCCTAACGTGAGAATTGCTCAGTTTTAGCTTTTTACTTGCCAACATCATAGGAACTACTCCGTTCTCCCTGCCAGCAAAGTCCCAAGGAGGAAAAGAGGAGGGGACCGAAAATAAATAAATAAAGCAGAAAACAGAGTAAGCCAGGGTCTGGACAAAAATCTGCTGAAAACAATTTTAAAATATTTGCGCTATGGCCTAACACTTTAAACAAGTAAAATCAAGCATAACACCATCCTGGTCAAAGTTTTCACCCACACGAGCTGGAAATTATGGCAATCTTCGCCATAATTTGGCGGGGAGGAATAGGGGAAAGGTGAGGCGAAGGAGGGAAGTGGACGTGAGTAGAAAGCAAGTGTATTGCTTTGGCCTCTAGACCAACAATAAACTTATTAAAATGAAGCACTATAACACACCTACCAGTGGACAGTGTTGGTGTACTGCCTCCCATGTGACAACATCTGTGAGCTACCTGTTGTCAAACCCTGGCTAACTACCAAGAACAGATCTCTAAATTACCGTGCCAATTAGGCACAGCAGTGGGTTACATATTGCTGGTCCATCTGCACAAACCATAACATAAGCCAGCTGAAGGTGACTTTAAAAAAAAGTGTCCAATTATGCTAAACTGAAGTATGCTCAAGAACAAGACCTGCTCTCCTTGCTAGCTTTACTTTCATCAGATCCAAGTTCTTTCCTATTGTTAGCTAAACTGTATCTTTCCAGACTTAATTTCATACATGTGGAAAACAGGAGTCTTTGAACGAGCTGGAATTCATGGCCTTTCCCCAGATGTCCAACGGCAGCCCCAGTTCCACCATGGGCCAGTAAACTCTCAGACTCTTCTTGTCCTTGTATAAGAGGATAAAATATTGTAAACAAACTTTTTCAACTACTGTTAACAAACAACAAAATATTTGCTGTAAACAACTTCTTTTAACTACTCAGGCCCATTTTGGAAAAGTCTGTTTTGCAACAGGTTTGGGTTTCCTGAAACTCTCTGTATAAACTCAAGTGGTTTTTAATCAAATTGAAATGGGATATCAAAACTCTTTTAAGACACTTATAAAGTCATCAGTATATAATTAACAAAACCATCTCCATTTATTTCAAAATGAAATCTATATGCGAGCTAGCATCTAACACCACAGTGCTATAGCAAAGGGGAGGAGTTGGAAGAGTCTTCTCAAGCACATGAATGCAAAAGTAAAATTCAATAAAAATAATCAGCTTTTCCTCCTTTTCCTAACTGGTTGCCAGAAAACTCATCCCATCTCAGCAGAGACCCTGGCATGGATCCTGTATAAAATCATAGCATTCAATTTCCCATGCGTAGCTCAAAAAGCTTTTCTTCGTGTTGCAATATTCAGCAGATCACAGAATCACAGAATCAATCAGGTTGGAAGAGACCTCAGGGATCATCAAGTCCAACCATTACCCTGTGTCCTGGTTTGGCCTAAACCAGGCCGATTTTCCTTTCAGTGATTTTTACTTTCAGCTAAGTCTCCTCTAACTAACTGCATGTTTTTGCAGACAGTGTCTGCTTCCAGGACTGATAACGCTCGAAGTTTGTAGTTATCACTGAGGCACCGGTAGGGATGTTGTGCAGAAAGGCTCTTGCTGTACTTATTCTTGAGAGAAACCAAGGTCACTGCTGAATTCCTCATTGCTTACAAGTGAAGAGCCGAAGGGGGGTCGCAGCTGCAGTGGGGAGCAGACAGGGCAGATGACCCAAAATTGACCAACGAGGGTATTCCATCCCATACACGTCATTCTCGGTATAAAGTGGGGGGATCACGAGGGTCTCGCTCTCTTTCTGCTATGGCCGGTGTCCAGGGAGGACTCCGTCTGTTTTCCTGCTGCCCCCGATCCCTATCCGTGCGTTCCTGAATCCAGCTCTCGACCATCGCTAGGCCCAGGCTGGGCCTTCCCGGAGCCTGCCCTGCAGTGCCGGTGGTGACGTGGCTGACTTCAGGGGAGCTCAATCTTGGTTTTGTATATATATTTGTATATATTTGATTATTTTTATTATTATTATTATACTTTTTTTTTCATTATTATAGTTTATTAAAACTGTTTTAATTTTCCAACCCAGAAGTCTCTCTCCCTTTTCCCTTTCCCTTTCCCTTTGGGGGGAGTGGGGGGGATAACAGAGGGCATCTGCCGCAGGTTTAATCGCCAGCCCAGCTTTAAACCGTGACAGATTTATTGGCGCCCAACGTGGGGCTCGAACCCACGACCCTGAGATTAAGAGTCTCATGCTCTACCGACTGAGCTAGCCGGGCGTCTTTTAACTGATTTTGATAGTATCTGCTCCTTTTTTGCCAAGCTGATTCCTGCAAAATTCGAACAGGGCATGTTGTTATTTTTGGGTGTCCTGTATGTGTTACTGGTGTGCTATGTGATTAGATGTCGGTGCAGCAACAGCAGGAGGTATCATGCTGCCCCTGTAACCAGGAGAAAACACCGAAAGAAATCAACTAGTAAAGTAAAGGATGATGACTCAGAGGCTTCTAAGGCAGAGCCAGCACGGGACCCAGGTGAGGGCCCTTCTCAGTCAGAGTCAGGGCCTGACACAGAGGGGGGTTTCCTTGATCGTCTTTTTAAAGAAGGCCCATTACACAAGAAGGACAAGAAAGGTCCTTCTAAAGCAGAACAATCACAGGAGGACTCGGACTCGGAAGTAGAGATAACCTACCACTCCTTATCCCTGAAAGAACTGCGAAATATAAGAAAAGATTTTAGTCGTTATGACGGTGAGCCAATAATTACCTGGTTGCTCCGATGCTGGGATAATGGGGCAGATAGCATAGAACTGGATGGTAGAGAAGCCAGACAGTTGGGATCCCTGTCCAGAGATGGTGGTATTGATAAGATGCTTCCAAGAAGGTCAAACACTATCAGTCTCTGGAGGCGACTCTTGTCAGCTGTGAAGAGCAGGTATCCCTATAAAGATGATGTTATGAGCCACCTAAGCAAATGGACCACTATAGAAAAAGGTATTAACTACCTTAGAGAACTAGCTGTGCAAGAGATCATTTATAAACACCCTCAGGACATTGTATATCCTGTAAATCCTGATGAAGTGGAATGCAACCGATCCATGTTCCGGAAGGTTGTGAAGAGTGCTCCACCAACACATGCCCCTACATTGTCAATATTAGTCTGGGGAGAAGATGCTATGGCACGACCTAGTGTGGGCGAAATGGCTAACTATATGCGACAGTATGAAGATAGTATTTCTTCCCCACTGCAGGCCCGTGTCTCGGCTGTGGAAAAACTGACTAAGGAAAACAAAGACTCATTGAAACAACTGTCAGACAAACTGTCCAGGATCGAGAATAAACTTGACTCTCTACCTACACAGGCCCGCGTTGCAGCCTTTAGGAGGCAACGCCCTCCTACTGGACCGGCTCAAAGGAAACGGAACACGTCACGAGGTATCCTGTGGTTTACCCTGCATGATTATGGGGAGGACATGAACAGATGGCATGGACAACCTACCAGTACCCTACAGGCACGAGTACGTGAGTTGCAAGCTAACAGAAATACCAGAGAGAATTTTTCTAGGAGGATGGCTGCTCCACTTACCAATGAGCAGGACTCCAGTCAGGGTAGATGGGCCTCAAATCCTTTTTTTCCAAGAGTGAATAGAGGAAATGAAGGTCCAATCCCCGTGAGCAGCACGAATCCAATCTTTAATTAGAGGGGCCCTGCCTCTAGCCAGGAGGAGGAGAGGGATAACCGGATTTATTGGACTGTGTGGATTCGATGGCCTGGCACATTAGAACCACAAAAGTATCGAGCCCTGGTAGACACTGGTGCACAGTGCACCCTCATGCCATCGAATCATAAAGGGACAGAATCTGTCAGTATCTCGGGAATAACAGGGGGATCTCAAGAGTTATCTGTATTGGAGGCCGAAGTGAGCCTAACTGAAAATGAATGGAAAAAGCACCCCATTGTGACTGGTCCAGATGCTCCGTGCATCCTTGGCATAGACTACCTTAAGAAAGGGTATTTTAAGGACCCAAAAGGATATAGATGGGCCTTTGGTGTAGCAGCTGTAGAGACTGAGGACATTAAACAGCTGTCTACCTTGCCTGGCCTCTCAGAGGATCCTTCTGTTGTGGGGTTGCTGAAAGTTGAAGAACAACAGGTGCCAATTGCTACTGCCACGGTGCACCGACGACAATATCGCACCAATCGAGACTCCCTGATCCCCATTCATAAACTGATTAGACAATTAGAAAATCAAGGAGTGATTAGCAAGACTCGCTCACCCTTTAATAGTCCTATATGGCCAGTGCAAAAGTCTAATGGAGAATGGAGATTAACTGTGGACTATCGTGGCCTAAATGAAGTTACACCACCTCTGAGTGCTGCTGTGCCAGACATGCTAGAACTTCAATACGAACTGGAGTCAAAGGCAGCCAAGTGGTACGCCACTATAGACATTGCTAATGCATTTTTCTCTATTCCCTTGGCACCAAAGTGCAGGCCACAGTTTGCTTTTACCTGGAGAGGTATCCAGTACACCTGGAATCGACTGCCCCAGGGGTGGAAACACAGTCCTACTATTTGCCACGGACTGATCCAGACTGCACTAGAAGAGGGTGGAGCTCCAGAACATTTGCAATATATTGATGACATCATTGTATGGGGTGATACAGCAGCAGAAGTTTTTGACAAAGGGGAGAAAATAATTCAAATTCTTCTGCAAGCTGGTTTTGCCATAAAAAGAGGCAAGGTCAAGGGGCCTGCCCGGGAGATCCAGTTTTTAGGGATTAAATGGCAAGATGGGCGTCGCCAGATCCCGATAGAGGTGATCAACAAAATAACAGCTATGTCCCCACCAACTAACAAAAAGGAAACACAAGCCTTCTTAGGCGTTGTGGGTTTCTGGAGAATGCATATTCCAGATTACAGCCAGATTGTACGCCCTCTTTATCAGGTGACCAGAAAGAAAAATGATTTTCAGTGGGGCCCTGAAAAACAACAGGCTTTTGAACAGATTAAACAAGAAATTGTGCATGCAGTAGCCCTTGGACCAGTCCGTATGGGACAAGATGTTAAAAATGTGCTCTACACCTCAGCTGGGGACAATGGTCCTACCTGGAGCCTCTGGCAGAAAGTGCCAGGGGAGACTCGAGGTTGACCCCTAGGATTTTGGAGTCGAGGATACAAGGGCTCTGAGGCCAATTACACCCCAACTGAAAAAGAGATACTGGCAGCATATGAAGGAGTTAGAGCTGCCTCAGAGGTAATTGGTACTGAAGCACAGCTTCTCCTGGCACCCCGATTACCAGTACTAGGCTGGATGTTCAAGGGTAAGGTTCCTACTACTCATCATGCAACTGATGCTACATGGAGTAAATGGATTGCATTAATTACACAGAGGGCTTGAATAGGAAACCCTAATCGCCCAGGAATCTTAGAAGTGATCATGGACTGGCCAGAAGGCAAAGACTTCGGAATGCCACCAGAAAAGGAGGTGACACGTGCTGAAGAAGCCCCACCATATAATGAACTACCAGAGGATGAGAAGCAGTATGTCCTGTTCACCGATGGATCCTGCCGTCTTGTAGGAAAGCATCGGAAGTGGAAAGCTGCTGTATGGAGTCCCATACGACGAGTCACAGAAGCCACAGAAGGACAAGGTGAATCAAGTCAATTTGCAGAGGTAAAAGCCATCCAGCTGGCTTTAGACATTGCTGAACGAGAAAAGTGGCCAAGGCTGTATCTTTATACTGACTCATGGATGGTGGCAAATGCCTTGTGGGGGTGGTTAAAGCAGTGGAAGCGAAGCAACTGGCAGTGTAAAGGTAAACCTATTTGGGCTGTTGAACTGTGGCAAGATATTGCTGCTCGGCTAGAGAAACTAGTCATGAAGGTACGTCATGTGGATGCTCACGTACCTAAAAGTCGGGCAACTGAGGAACATCGAAACAACCAACAAGCAGATCAGGCTGCTAAAGTGTTCCAAATAGATTTGGACTGGGAACATAAAGGTGAACTATTTTTAGCTCGGTGGGCTCATGACACTTCAGGTCATCAAGGGAGAGATGCAACATACAGATGGGCTCGTGACCGAGGGGTGGACTTAACTATGGACTCTATTGCACAGGTTATCCATGATTCTGAAACATGCGCCGCAATTAAGCAAGCCAAACGGTTAAAACCTTTGTGGTATGGGGGGCGGTGGTTGAAATATAAATATGGGGAGGCCTGGCAAATTGACTACATCACACTCCCTCAGACCCGCCAGGGTAAACGTTATGTACTTACCATGGTGGAGGCGACCACCGGATGGCTGGAAACATACTCTGTGCCCCATGCCACTGCCCGGAACACTATCCTGGGCCTCGAAAAGCAAATCTTGTGGCGACACGGCACACCAGAGAGAATTGAGTCGGATAACGGTACTCATTTTAAAAACAGTCTCATAGATAACTGGGCCAAAGAGCATGACATCGAATGGGTATATCACATCCCCTATCATGCACCAGCCTCTGGGAAAGTTGAACGGTATAATGGGCTGTTAAAAACTACCCTAAAAGCAATGGGGGGTGGAACCTTTAAAAACTGGGATAAGCATTTGGCACAAGCTACCTGGCTAGTTAACACCAGAGGATCTATCAACCGAGCTGGCCCTGCTCAGTCAGACCTTTTACATACAATAGAAGGGGATAAAGTCCCTGTGGTGCATGAAAGGAATCTGTTGGGAAAAACTGTCTGGGTTCTTCCTGCTACGGGCAAAGGTAAACCCATTCATGGGATTGCTTTTGCTCAAGGACCTGGATGTACTTGGTGGGTGATGCTGCAGGATGGTGGAGTCCGATGTGTCCCTGAAGGTGATCTGATCTTGGGTGAGAATACTTAATTCTGAACTGCATGATGTTAATTGCTGCATAATACTAACAGTGTTCATAAGTGTCTTTCAGGTTGAAGCAGTAGTGATGAGACCGGAGCTGCAAGTGGCGTCCAGTAACCTCCTCGAGACTGACATCTTTAACCTGCAACCCGTGGGCACGAACTGTGACAAAGCTCATATCATCTCTCCTACCCTGGGAGACTCCTAGCCAGATGGAAACCCACAATCCTGAACTAAATGAACTTGATGAACTTTTTTTTTGTATAGAGATGAATCATAAACTAATGTTATCTGTATATATTTTAAAATGAAAAGTTAGTGGTGATCTGAGTATGACGTGAATGGTATGGAATAAGGGGTGGAATGTCCTGGTTTGGCCTAAACCAGGCCGATTTTCCTTTCAGTGATTTTTACTTTCAGCTAAGTCTCCTCTAACTAACTGCATGTTTTTGCAGACAGTGTCTGCTTCCAGGACTGATAACGCTCGAAGTTTGTAGTTATCACTGAGGCACCGGTAGGGATGTTGTGCAGAAAGGCTCTTGCTGTACTTATTCTTGAGAGAAACCAAGGTCACTGCTGAATTCCTCATTGCTTACAAGTGAAGAGCCGAAGGGGGGTCGCAGCTGCAGTGGGGAGCAGACAGGGCAGATGACCCAAAATTGACCAACGAGGGTATTCCATCCCATACACGTCATTCTCGGTATAAAGTGGGGGGATCACGAGGGTCTCGCTCTCTTTCTGCTATGGCCGGTGTCCAGGGAGGACTCCGTCTGTTTTCCTGCTGCCCCCGATCCCGATCCGTGCGTTCCTGAATCCAGCTCTCGACCATCGCTAGGCCCAGGCTGGGCCTTCCCGGAGCCTGCCCTGCAGTGCCGGTGGTGACGTGGCTGACTTCAGGGGAGCTCAATCTTGGTTTTGTATATATATTTGTATATATTTGATTATTTTTATTATTATTATTATACTTTTTTTTTCATTATTATAGTTTATTAAAACTGTTTTAATTTTCCAACCCAGAAGTCTCTCTCCCTTTTCCCTTTCCCTTTCCCTTTGGGGGGAGTGGGGGGGATAACAGAGGGCATCTGCCGCAGGTTTAATCGCCAGCCCAGCTTTAAACCGTGACACCCTGACATCACCATGTCAACTAGACCATGGCACTAAGTGCCATGTCCAGGCTTTTCTTAAAAACATCCAGAAATGGTGACTCCACCACCTCCCTGGGCAGTCCGTTCCAATGTCTAATAACCCTTTCTGAAAAGAAATGCTTCCTAATGTCCAGCCTGAACCTCCCCTGGCAAAGCTTGAGGCTATGTCCTCTTGTCCTATCGCTAGTTGCCTGGGAGAAGAGGCCGACCTCCACTTCACTACAACCTCCCTTCAGGTAGTTGTAGACTGCAATAAGGTCACCTCTGACCTCCTCTTCTCCAGGCTAAACAACCCCAGCTCCCTCAGCCGTTCCTCATAGGTCAGACCCTCCAGACCCTTCACCAGCTTGGTCGCCCTCCTCTGGACTCGCTCCAACACCTCAACATCTTTCTTGAAGTGCGGGGCACAGAACTGGACACAGTATTCGAGGTGCGGCCTCACCAGTGCCGAGTACAGAGGGACGACCACTTCCCTAGACCGGCTGGCTACACTATTCCTAATAGAGGCCAGGATGCCATTGGCCTTCTTGGCCACCTGGGCACATTGCTGGCTCATGTTTAGCTGGCTGTCGATCAGCACCCCCAGGTCTCTTTCCACCGGGCCGCTTTCTAACCACTCTTCCCCCAGCCTGTAGCGCTGCATGGGGTTGTTGTGGCTGAAGTGTAAGACCCGGCACTTGTTCTTGTTGAACATCATGCCGTTGGTCTCGGCCCATCTATCTAACCTGTCCAAATCCCTCTGTAGGGCCTTCCTACCCTCCAGCAGATCGACACTCCCACCCAGCTTGGTGTCATCTGCAAATTTACTGAGGGTGCACTCAATCCCTATGTCTAGATCAACTATAAAGATATTGAACAGCACTGGCCCCAGAACTGAGCCCTGGGGAACACCGCTAGTGACCGGCCGCCAGCTGGACTTTGCCCCATTCACCACCACTCTCTGGGCTCGGCCATCCAGCCAGTTTTTAACCCATCGAAGAGTCCACCCATCCAAGCCCCGGGCAGACAGTTTGTCTAGGAGGATGCTGTGGGAGACAGTGTCGAATGCCTTACTGAAGTCTAGATAGACTACATCCACAGCCCTGCCCTCATCTACGAAGTGGGTGACTTTGTCATAGAAGGAGATCAAGTTGGTCTAGCAGGACCTGCCTTTCATGAATCCATGTTGGCTGGCTCCCATGCCCCGATTGTCCTGCATGTGCTGTGTAATGGCACTCAGGATGATCTGTTCCATCACCTTGCCTGGCACCGAGGTCAGGCTGACAGGCCTATAGTTCCCTGGATCGTCCTACCGACCCTTCTTGTAGATGGGCGTTACATTCGCTAATTTCCAGTCAGCTGGAACTTCTCCAGTTAACCAGGACTGCCGGTAGATAATAGAGAGTGGTTTGGCAAGTTCATTTGCCAGTTCCTTCATTACTCTGGGTGAATCCCATCTGGGCCCATAGCCTTGTGGGTGTCCATCTGGCACAGCAGGTCACTAACCATCTCCTCCTGGATTACGGGATAATTGATTTGAGCTGATTTACATGTTAAGCTCTAGAGTGAGACTGGTAAATTCTCTTTGTTAGTATTTCACTGACAGAAACTAAATCACTGAATCATGGCATATGGGGTAGTAGTCCTTGCAGCACAGAATTTTTCTAAGAAAAACATTGGGAAAGTGGGAAAACAGTGGAAAATCAGGATGAAAACAATGAAGATGTCAGTCCAGCACTTCAAGTTTGATATAACCTTACTTATGTGAATACTCTTATTAAAGATATATATCCTTTTGTTCACAATCTGCTCTGATAGACTGACAGATAAATAGGCCTAGGTGACTTGAATACCATAATTACATCTTTGTAAACCAAAGAATAACTACAGACTAAATAGCATTGCTCAGCTATTCTTTTGTATGAATGCTCAAGCAGCATATTATTTTCATTTACAAGGTGTGATAAAAAGGGACTCCTCACACAAAACACTCGAAGATGGTTGTAATTGCACTTTGATTCTACTTTAATTACTTATTGGCATAAGAAGAGAAAACCTATTAGAAGTTTATTCTACCGGAAACTGTTGATTTTCCCTAATTATTGTATTTAATAATGCAACAACTACCCAGCATGATATGCATGTTATTTTATGTACTGTAGTTCCAATAATTAATCTCTAAAGGCAATATGTGTCCTTCTAATGGATGGAATTCATAAATTTTGTTGAGATTTCTAGATGACCAGCACCTATGAATAATAAATTGATCAACCTTACTTTTAGGAAACTACTGAGCTTACTATTGCACTAGCAGTTTGATTTTTCGTGGAACAGAAACCTTTACTGGTGCAAGACACAGCTCTCGTAGGAGGCAACTGGAACAGGAGACAAAGCTCAAGTATGAAGGGAGCACCTCAGGATGCTCCAGGAGCTTTGACAGCAGGTTCCAATTGATTTAATCTATCTATCTTTAAACATTTAAGCAGTCATTTAACATGTTACAGCTCCCACTTGCCTAGATACTCCCTCCGAGGTGGTTACTGCTTCCCCTGCCACAGTAAACAAGTCCCCTCAACTCTCATCCTAACATCAAAGTTTACTGGCCAGGGGAGACATCTTTCTACTCATAGTCATTGGGGTAGCTCCCCCATAGATACTTTTCCCAGTCTGTCTCCTTTCCTACAGATCAGTAAATCCTACACAATGGTGAGCCAGGTACCTTAAATCTTGATAGGACGTCACTACAACTAGGCCAACAGTAATGTGTCAGTCTTGAATATGGCTTGTCAGCGTATACTTATGACTTATGTTTGTCCTTTTCCTCAACTATAACTTCTGCCTTGGTAGCTAGAGTGATATCATTACTGCTTTGCTCTATCCAGTGGTTTTACACTGCTGAATATATTTCTTAAGTAGAGACTAAACCAGCTTGAGTATCTCCTACTCCCAATTTGCCTTAATTCAGCAACAAAATGGACTGTGTAGAGGTTTAATTACGTATTTCTACTTTAAACCACTACACCACCATAAAACTAGGGTGCCACAATAGTGGCACATCTTTTTGATTATGAGCATGACACAGAGACAAAGTTCACATATTCAGCCTTTACAGATTTGTCATAATCCAACTTTGCATTGCTAAAGTGCACCTCTGTACTGTAAAATGTAAATTGAACAAAAAAAGCAAAATCCAAAATAATGAACAATGTCAATCTTTAAAAAATAGTGTAGAAATACAGTCCTACAGCTTAGAGCAGTGTGTTTCAATGTGCTTACAATTCGGCCAGGAACATTTAGTGCTTTTTCCTTTTAAGTGCATGTAAAATGGAAAAGATTATATAATAGACTGTACTTCATACTTTAATTTTATTTTCCATAAGGACAAATTATAATAGCTCAGCTACAGTAAAACACATAGCAGTTAGTTTTTTTTTTTAAAATTATTTTCTTGTACTTGGTATTGCATACTCATAACTTCTCTGTTTAGATTAAATAATTTTAATGCTGAACTCAGCACACACAGAATGCTATTAACCGCAGGAATAAATATTTGGAAGCTGAGGTTTTAAAAATTGCATTGATATTATTATTCTACTTAATAATAGCTTTTTCATTGTAATTTAAAAGGCAGTTCATCTTGTAGTTAAAGCAATAAAATATAACTGTATATAATAAAAAGCCCTTTTACAAACCACTGATTTAATTATATTTAGAGATCATTGTGAACTAGCTTTATGATTCTGTTTTTCCATTGTACTTTTTTTTTCTGCATGTCTATATGTACTTATAGGCATGCAGATTATACATATACATGCAGAGATGTGTGTGTATTTTAATAACTTATTGAGGTTGCATTGCCATGCTGTCTAGGTCAAAGTTTTCAGCATGCTGTATTTCAACTGTTAAAAATAGTTTGTAAGCATTCTAAATTCCCAGATCTGTAGAGAAACAAGTTAGGTAAAAGTGATACAGTTCTACTGTAACAGGAGGACACGAGATTAAAAAAACACTTATAAACTGAACTGATTTGCCAGTTGATTTTCCAGACTTTCTTTTCTAAGCCAAAACTTTACTTGACTCTGCAAGAAGGGCATCTGGATACACATGAGTTTTCTACCACTTTTTACTTCCAGAATATGGGCCAAACATGGTGGCTGCCTCATGGCTGAAGATCAAAGAGGGAGTTTATATACGACCTCCTTAGGTCTGGTTCTTCAGCTGTAAGGGGTGCAAAAAGAAAGGCAGGGAAATTGCAGATATCTCTTACCTTCTCATTCACTCATTTGAAAACAGAACAGGTAAAAAATATTCTCTGCACTAGGAAAGAAATTCACAGCCCAACTTAGTCTGAAGGCAGTGTTTGCCTCACAGAATGAGGGAACACTGGCAACGTCCGTTTGCTCTTGCTGCTTTTGATCACTGCTTTCCATCCACCAAGGCTTGTTAGCAGCTTTTTTCCTCCAACGCATTATTTTAAATCAATGCAACTACCCTGCCCAGTTTCAACAGATCATGCCTAAAGGAGAAGTTGTCCTTATAAATTCCTCTATACTAGAAGAAATAAGATTAATTTCATAGAAAATTTTTCCAATAATCCAAAACTTAAATGATCACACATGCCAGCTGATTTCTCTGGCTTTCGTGAGGCTGATTCTCTCCTATGAGATTTAAAACATTCAAGGCTTGCTCCTCCTTGGTGGGAATGGAGTTTTGTAACCCACACTGTTTTATGAGAAGTTCTGTTGAGTTTATATCACAAAAGTAACATTTTTCAGGATCAGATAGACTAACTGTGCTGAGATCTGAATGTTGTCCTCATCAACATTGTGCTGAAGTGAATTCAAAGGGTGATCTCTTCAACATACAGCACTGATGGCCTACAAAATCAAGCTGTTTTCTTCAGCTACAGAAACAGCCTGACACCTCCACATTCACCACTTGTCCTCATCCCCACTGGGAATCCTCTGCTCCTTCAGGAGTGCCTGCAGAACTGCTTCCAGTTCAAAACAAAACCAAAGCAAAAGAAATGCATTTCATTACATCATCTTATCCTGCAGCCTTACACACAGGTATGTGTCTGCAAGTAGGTGTCAGCACTACCAAGGGGCAGAAACATTTTAGGACAGTTAGGTCATTTTACGAATTTTCTAGTATATGCAAGAACCTACACCCTTACTTTACAGCCAGTCCACTCATATTTTAAGACAGTTGTCAGGAGGGGACAGAGGATGGGTCTAGTTTAGTTATATTTTAAGCTCTGGAAAACAAGAGAGTCATTAAAAATGGCTTCTAATTCTTCTCAGCTGTTTCCAGTTTTGCAAGGCTCATCCCTCAAAAAACCTAAGTTGAACTGCAAGTGAAATAATAACTGTTATCTTAAGAAACAGAGTTGATTTCAGAAATGTCAAAATTCAAACTTCTGTTGAACATCAGAATTTTATTTCAATTTATTTTTTCCTTACCTTATTTGGCTGTCAAGAGTATATTTAATAATTTTAAATCAAATGAGAATTTGTATTTGGTAAAATTAAGCAACATCAGTAAGTGTTTAAATGACAAAGCACTGGAGGTTGCTGTTTAAAAAGATAAGAAAATTAAATTTTAGTTGGAAAGATTATGTTAATATGTTTGTACAACTTATTCACCTTTGAGAAACTGCAGCAAACTGACACTAACTAGCCTAATATTTACAACACAACAATCCAAGCTGTTCACAGATTTAACAAACAGGAGGAGTCTGACTGAAACCCACTGAAAAAAGAGGTGAGATGATAGTGTTTGAATGACTGTATTGACCCTGAATTACCTTTAACTCACATTTTATTGTCAGTACAGCAGTTTATCCTGCAGACTAAGGAATACTGGAACATTCAAAATTTGATAGCAGGCATCTTCTTTACACTGACCAAAAGAGAAATAAAGTCTCCAAGACAGCTAAGAGCACTTTCAGACAGACAATGTAAAGTACAGTCAATCATTTTCTGGTCCTGTATTTCAACTCCAGAAACATTTAAAAGCCTTTCACATCTACCTAACTGATAACCCAGCACACTTCCCTGCTGTATTTTATGAACAAAGATCCTTCTTATACAGAAGAGCACCACAATTTGGCATGCAGGCTGAGCCATTTTTGAAGGCTGAACTACTCAGTTTAATATCACTACCCCCATTAAAGTTCTTGGAATGGGTCTGAGTGACTATGTTTTGTAACCTGTCTCTACACCTTATTTTTACTTAAGGGAAAAGCTACATATGCTGTTGCAAACTGAACCAGGGGTAAAAAAAACCACTGCATATAGAGAAGTGTTCAGGTAGCAGTACAACTGCATCATTTACACACATGCACATACCTCCCTCACAGCCTTTCTCTCTCAGCTGGCTGCTCCCTT
This sequence comes from Nyctibius grandis, assembly GCF_013368605.1. NCBI lineage: Eukaryota > Metazoa > Chordata > Aves > Nyctibiiformes > Nyctibiidae > Nyctibius > Nyctibius grandis. Next base: position 15,235,336 of record NC_090659.1, on the reverse strand, counting down.
CTGAGTATCTTCTCTACAAGAAAGCAAACAGCCATGAGCCTGCCCCCCATCCATCTTTATGTGGTACACTATATTTACACAAAGCATAGGACTGTCAATATATGCAATATCTCTAAGTACCTATGAAACCATGCAACACCATATTTTCTGCCCAGTTCATTAATATACTCATTAGAGCACCTGTATATCCAACCATAACATCAGCTCAAGAACAAATGGAGTTCCTGTGCCAGCATCTCATGTGTCCTTTTAAACACATTTTCTAGGCAACATTTTGTTCTCTAAAGCTTAGGTTTCTTCACATATGCATGTAATGGTATTACATAGTGCCCTGAAACCCATAAAAGCTGAAAAATATATGTCAAAATTTCACAAATTGATCTTTTGTAGATCACTGTCTAACAGCAAAGGCCTTGGTTTCTTGTAATGTCCACCAGAACAGTTTTGTATTCCTTGCCTTTGGCTTTTTATACAAACACATTGCAGAACAGCCCCTCTGCTCTGTGGACCGCACTGCATCTCCAGAATCACCCTCTGGTGATGTACAGGAGGGCACTGCTGTTTTCTTACTGCCCTGCTTACTTCTTCCTATCACGTTTCAGTTACTGTATTATGCGTATTTTTAAATACCTATTTTTGTTTTAATTAGATATGCTTATGCTTTTGCCAGCTTGCACTTGGCAAATCTCAGTTTTGTACACATTCATTCTGTTTGACTGCCACCAAAACCCCCAGAATTTTAGACAGGTAAAACCAGATGGTGATGACCACAGATTTCTAATCTCAAGACTGCATCACACTGGAAGCTTAATGAGATCTCCATAGTTTTGAATGAGAAGAAATTATGTACAGAGAGTTCTAAACTGGAAAGAGTACTAGTTTTGAACTATCAGTTGAATATTTGACATCCACAATGAATATACTATGAAAGACACTACTCCTCTACATTTAGTCAGAGAAACCTGAAGCAGGATTGCTAAGGTTTGCTTGAGACAGCTGATTTATTTTTTTTTATTCTTAATTCAACAAAATTTTTGTCCCTTTTGTCAAAACAGGTTGATAACTCAGTTATTTCACACGGCTGTTGAAGAAAACAGTTTCATAAAAACATTCTGCTACCTGCTAATCCAGTACACGTATAGTAATGTATGACGAATGCATGTGGCATAAAAATAACAGGAGCTGGAATGCTTGAAAACATTTGGGGAAGTTTCTGGAATTTGAGTGGACTACTCCTTAAGAAAGTGTCTACATGCATACTTTTCAAGGACAGATCTCAGAACTAAAAAAAACAAAAACAAAAACACTGCATGTTATTTAAATACTAACTACTATTTCAAATCCTATTTGTTTTTCTAGTTATTAGTGCTCTTTATGGATGAAAGGCAAGGCTACTCAAGACTTCTAATATCTTAGTCTGACTGTTAGTCTTAAATAAAGAAGAACGCCATGCAGCACAGACTCTGATGCATTTCCTAACTTAAAAACAAAACAACCAAAAACATTGCTTCTGAACCACTGAAGAATCAAGACTTATGCAGTGAGATGTCCTGCAGTTCAGACTTTTTGATAGAGAAAGGTGTATGTATTACACACACGTGCACTCCTCCAAAACCAGCTTCTGGGATCTCAAACTTTATTGTCCACCTACAGATATATTTTTGATAATCCTTTCCACAAATGCATGACATGAATTTAAAATAAACAGAAAAAAATTTACCACACATAAAAGCTTCGAAAAGACCCACAGCTAGTAATACATAGTAAGACCATTCTACACAATCCATTCTAGCCTAAGTAGTTCATTTCGAGATGCATGCTTAGACAAAAAACATCCCTTCATGCAGTTTTACATCCTTTTCTTTACATATTTAATTTTTAGAAGCAGAAACTTTGTTTTGCTAAGTATTGCACAAAGGAGCTGGGTGGGTAGCTTAAGAGAAAGAAAAAACAAGATGTACTACATTTCTGAGTCTCTCCTGGAAGTCTTGTTCCAATTATTCCCTGGACAATAAATACTGGTTTATGAAAACAGCAAACAGGAACCATTTTAACTCTATGCACCTGCTTTCAGGATTTACATTTCAGTAGGCTGTGTTAGTACTCAAAGTTTTATGGAATTCTCTGGAAGCACTGTACTATTACTGCTAATCACTTTTTTCTTCTGCAATTTGTTAGGAGTTACAGGATATGGGGATGTTTGGCGATTAATAATAATTGCCTGGCTTTCCAATGTTGTACAGCATTCTTAAAAGGTAATTCAGATGTAATATCAATAGAAATTAAGACCATAACATGCTGATGACTTGTATTGAAATGAACAAATATATTTTGATTTTTTTTTTAATTTGGCATGAGATTAACAGAGTAGAAATTAGTTAATAATGAGTACATTATGTTTTCTAAATGCATTGTCTCCAATCTCTGTATTCAAGTAATCATAAATACTTTTTAGATATAATCATATCTCATCACCATAAAATGCTAAGAGCATAGAAATAATTATAAAAATGTTTAATACACCTCTTCCCTAGTAGCAAGGAACATACATGAAAAATTGTTCTTCCTTTTAGGTGGACATTGAGTTGGAAAGGTTATCAGATAAAATATGTAAAACAATTGATGCAAGACTAATATTAATTCTGAATAATGAAAAGCATTTTTGAGAGCCTGTAATCCATTGTGAAGTATGTAAATTATTTTCTTCTCACAGAGAAAGATAAAGATTATAATTAAAAATAAAGTGATATGGAAGGTGTATTTGCTTAATTGTGTCATGCTTACATATGATAAACATCAACCTTCTGTAAGAGGTGGTCATAAATGGCTCACCAGCCCTTTCAGAAAGGTACTCCAAAAAGCAGCTTCCAGAAAGTAATTAACTGGAATAACTCTAGAGCCTAATGCAATAGAGAATTGAATCTGTCACAGTCCACTACAATGGCACATCAGTTACAGATGTCATCTATCTGGACTACTTCAAGGCCTTTTGCCTCTGTTTAGCCCTCCCCCGGGGCTCAACAATAAGCAGTTGTTCTCTCACCCAGTGTTCCCTTCCCCAACCAAGGAAGGGAATTGGGAAAAGGAGGGAGACTCATGGGTTAAAATTTAAACAGATTTAATAAAATAAAGAAACTAATATCAATGGTAATACAAAACACACAACATTTCACTTAGCCCACAGAACAGCAGCGAGTCACTCCAGGGATAGCAATCATTGAGAAGGAGAAAAAGGGACAGGAGAAGAGAGCAGAACAAAAAGAGCCCCACCCCTCCCCAGCAGCTTTCCTTTTCATAGTGAACCTGACCTTCAGGCTATAGAATACACCTGTGGGCCAGTCTGGGTCAGCTGCCCTGGATTTAACTGCTAATGGCCTTGATCACCATGGCTGGCCAAAAACTGAAACAAAATCTAACAGAAACTTGATTCTATAAATTTTATCCCCATTAAACCAGGACACCTTTGACACAGTCCTCCACAACATCTTTCTCTCTAAATTGCAGAGATAGGGATTTGATGGGTGGACTGTTCAGTGAATGAGGAATTGGTTGGATGGTCACATACAGAGGGTAGTGGTCAATGGCTCAATATCCAGATGGAGACTGGTGACAAGTGATGTCCCTCAGGGGTTCGTATTGGGACCAGTACAGTTTAATATCTTCATCAATGACATAGTGGGATCGAGTGCACTCTCAGAAAGTTTGCAGATGACACCAAGCTGAGTGGTGCAGTTGACACACCTGAGGGACAGGATGCCATCCAGAGGGACCAGGACAAGCTTGAGAAGTGGGCCCGCGTAAACATCATGAGGTTCAACAAGGCCAAGTGCAAGGTCCTGCGCCCGGGTCAGGGCAATCTCCGATATCAACACAGGCTGGGGGATGAAGGGATTGAGAGCAGCCCTGCGGAGAAGGACTTGGGGGTACTGGTAGATGAAAAGCTCAACATGAGTCAACAATGTGCACTTGCAGCCCAAAAGCCTGTATCCTGGGCTGCATCAAAAGAAGCATGGCCAGCAGGTCAAGGGAGGTGATCCTGCCCCTCTCCTCTGCTCTCGTGAGATGCCCCCCTGGAGTACTGTGTGCGGTCCTGGAGTCCTCAGCACAAGAAAGGCATGGACCTGTTGGAGCGGGTCCAGAGGAGGGCCACAAAGATGATGAGAGGGCTGGAGCATCTCTCCTATGAAGACAGGCTGAGAGATCTGTGGTTGTTCAGCCTGGAGAAGAGAAGGTTCTGGGCAGACCTTATTGTGGCCTTTCAGTACTCAAAGGGGGCTTATAAGAAACATGGGGACAAACTTTTTAGTAGGGCCTGTAGTGATAGGACAAGGGGTAATGGTTTTAAACTGAAAGAGGGTAGATTTATACTAGATATTAGGAAGAAATTTTTTGCAATGAGGGTGGTGAAACACTGGAACAGGTTGCCCAGAGAGGTGGTAGATGCCCCATCCCTGGAAACATTCAAGGTCAGGTTGGACAGAGCTTTGAGCAACCTGATCTAGTTGAAGATGTCCCTGCTCATTGCAGGGGGAGTTGGACTAGCTGACCTTTAAAGGTCCCTTCCAACCCAAACTATTCTATGATTCTATAATTCTATGCATCAAGAAAACCGTATTTAGTCTCCCTCTCTCTTGCAAAATTTGAACACTTAACTAATGTGTAAAAAAAAAAAATAAAATAAACATTCATAAGGCTATATGTAAAGTGGAGAAATGAGAAAGGCACCACTCAGAACGTGAGCATTCAAAAGAGCTACAGTTTCTGTCAGCACAGGAAAATCTACCCAGAAATGATTCATGTGTAAAAGTCACACAGGTGTTCAACATTTGAGTTTTAGATTCACATTATTACTCCCATCATTTCAAAAGAGATAAGTAAATTCATGCGCTCTCCTGTTCCATGAAAATAGAGGAAAGAGGTTTTTTTACTATTATTTGAAAAAGTTTGGTACTCTACTACAGGTAGAGAGGAAGATGGGGCCTACACCTGTACTTTCTCTTCTGAAGACAAAATATATAGTATACAAAACCATCTTAACTCAGACTAACATTAAAGCAAGCAACAGCATATCAAAACAAAACTCAGTGCATTAAATGTGACTTAAAAAAATATTCAAATAGTTAAGTTCCAAAATTGGATATCAAGGCTTGCTACATTCTTAACAGAAAGCAAAGTGCATACATCCTAAAGGATGTTTTAGTTGACTTATTAAAAAACAGTAGTATTTAAAAATGTGGTTTTTTTCCGAAACATCAAAAAATTAGCCCATCTTCATTCTTAAATGGAAGCCTCAATATGTTTCAGATTTCACACTCTACTAACCACTTCTTTTGGCTGAAATAACTTGTCATGGTCAACAAATGCAAGTTCTTTCTTCTAGACTAGGCAAAACTTAATTTTACTACAACTATGATCATTGTTTAAAAGGCAAAAGACTGCACAGTTCATGACTAGAGAGTTAAAGCGTCCTGCCTTTACTTCAAAAGGCTTACTGAGAATGACCCAACAGCAGAGAGGGAATCCTTTTTCAACTGGGATTTGTTGTTCAATGACTTCTGTTTATTCCTCCTGAAGTAAGTTCATACTCTCTCTCCTTTTAATCACTACAGATTTTAGACATTGTATATTTACTTCCCATTTCTTTACCAATGCTGCTGCTAAATACTACTACAGTTAAATGAAACCATTCATTTAGATTGTCACTGAGCAGCGTCTTGCTTTCAGTTTAAAGCCCTGCAAGTTTTGAGGTCAAATGTCAGCAGTGGGGATTTTCCTTTCGAATATTACCTAGTCCATAAACTTATCCTTCTTCCTCCATTCAGGATAAAAAGAACACAGCCTGTTGCATTTGCCTTACATTTAAGCGCAGATCCCCATTCATGTTTTCAGCTACAGTACTGACAATTGGAAGAGTGGCATATTCATGACAACATTTTTGACCGTTTTCCTTATATTACAAATCAATAAAAACACATTCAATGACTGAAGATAAGCAGCCTCCTAACAATGAAATTCAGAGTCATTTCAACTTCTATTGCATCAGAAAATTTACCTTCAGTTACAACTTCACTAGTAATTGAAAATTACGTTTCCACCAGTGTTGTTATTTATAATCCTGAAGCAAGGTTTCTCCTGAAGCAACAAAACTCCCAGTGCTTTAGGAGAATCAAGTCTGGATAATATAACAGGAATTTAGATCTCCAGTTGAGAAGCAGTACAAAGTGGAAGTATATATAATGTACAAAATGCTACTAATTTTTTTGGTAACTTTTTCTTTGCATTCATGTAGTGTTACAAGTACAAGAAGTAATGCAAGCAGTATCTTATGCACACAACAAGCATAAATGTGTTAAGGCTTGAAAACAAGCTTTCTCACTGTTTAGTATGTTTGCATAAAACCCGTCTCTGAGATGCTAACACCACTGTTAGATATTTAAGCTTTAATTGCAATGCCATCATCTTCCTTTGTTTTGATGGATTTATTGCTTCCTCTGTGGAAATGATCCAACCCATGCAACTAGCAGGTTGAAGCAGGAGAAATGAAAGACATTTTAGTTAAATAATTCCCCTGCGCTTTTGATAAAATATGCAAAGTGTTTTAACAATGAAAAAGCAGCATATGGCACTGAACAGGGGGAAAAATTGTTTATTCATGCTAAGTTTAGTATGTTAGCATTGTGAAGGATGTGATAGGTTTTCATGTAATTACTTAACACGTTTCACCCTCTCCCTTCCCTGTATCCTATCCCACTTGGGTTTCCTACTAGATAATAAAGTAAAGCTTTAAAGAGGACAGAAGTAATTGTTCCTTTTATCTCAAGGCAATCAACACCAGAAATGGAGAATTATGTTATACCATTATTTGCTTATATTTTAAATACCATTTCACACTTGAAAAAGGGGTATAAGTATTTAGAATAGTGAATAACTCCTCTTTCAAGCTCTCCCAAAAGAAATACATTATACAGAAGAAAGACACAACTTCTTGGTCCCACTGACTTCTGCCGAGAAGTACACAAGCACCCACAGAAACTCTATCACAACAGACCAGGAACTGCAGTTTCAACAGGAACAAGCCAGCTCCTCAGCTGTATCTTGCCTCTGCTGCCAAAAAGGGGTTAGCAGATCCTACCTTCTTCCAGTATAGGATTCATTTTTGTTCCAACATTTCAGAAACCAAAGATCGCTTCTATTCTTTGCAGCTGTTTTGGAAAAAACTCTGACACTCTAATTTCTTTAAATATCACATATTGCTCTTTTCTCTCTCGTCACTAGTACTTAATATACCCATTTTTACACTGAACTACAGTTCTTAAATATTCATCTCAGATACTTCATTTAGGAGGAAAGTGGAATCAAGTAAAGGAAAAAAGTAGAAAACCCCTCACCTCATCCATTTTCTCCCTATCAAAAAGGAACCGTTACTCACTTTGGGGTACAGAAGTTTTTATTCTATAACACTTCCACTGTTATCACCCCATAAAACAAAGTGACATTTGAAATAACATCTAAGGGCATTTGCATGGCAACAGTAAAGAAGAATGGAGTGTTTTGCTCCTGAGAATTGTTCCAAGATCTACATTAAAAGTGAGGCATTTCCTCATAAAATCCACTTGAAAATAAGATTCCTACACCTTGCATAACTGGAGCTATTAAACTCTTGATGCAAGATCTCACATCTTGAAGAAGTGTAACTCATGTCTTTTCCAAGCATTTTAGGTCAGGAATTAAAAAACAGTTGTTTGGTCAGTGTTGACAGGACTAACGGGGAAACTTTCTTGGTGTGAACAAGAAAAATGGAAGACCGGTCAGAAGAAAAATCAGATCAGAGCAGTGGACAGGCTAGACAGGAATGAGAAGTGTGAGAAAAAGGTGGATTTGGTGCTGTCTTTGATGTCCAAAGTACTGCAAAAGAACACAATCAAAAATCAAAACAAAAAAACTAAGTGCTAAGGGGAAGTCTGAAGAACTGTCACACAGGGTGCTAAGAAAATCTTATCCTAGGAAAGCCCATACACACAGTGAGTGTGTAACTGCACCATTAGAAACCAACGGTACAAGCCGGGAGCTGAAGCCACCGGAATAACCTCAGTAAATCAAGAAGCAGAAAGAGGTGAGACCAAATTTTCCAGGCATGGCAGACATTAAAAAGGGAGGAGATCTAGAAAATGAAACCTTGAAATGGCAGAGGACATGTTCACACTTTCAGGAAAGAAGGAGTAGTGCACCTGTGTATCTGCAGAGATTAAGTATCATTGCAAATTTATAGTAAAGATTTTGTATCATGGTCATTTGCCACTGGCACTAAGGCAATAGTATGGTTAGGAAAAGACACTGCGAAAAGACTAATTCTCTCTCAGACTTCACAAGACGACAGTGGTACATTCATAGAACAGTACGGCACCAAAATCTAAATGCCTTTTCAATGTGTTATGTATGAAAATAGTAATTTTTTCAATAGAAATAACAGGAGTAGTTTACCTAAATCCTCATATATAATAAACTGAAAAATATGCCTAATTTATTTTCTTTTGTATTGCATGAGAGTATTTCTCTTTGTAAATATTATTTTGAATTTACAAAGGGAATTAATATACTTCCCAGACTTAAGGACAAAAATGAAGACATAAAATGCATAAAAATCCACTTACATTAAAAATAATCTTAATATTCTATTTTGATAAAGAAAGTTTATGCATTAATTAGTCTCATAATTAGGCTATCATATTTTAATTACTTTAACCAGACTTTACATAATCATCTGAAGCACCGGAACAAAGCTGAGTAAGTAAATAAATCTTAAAAGTTGCATCAGAAAGAAAAAATATTTGATTATTCAGAAAAATAGAAAAAAGTTTATAGTACCTGAGGAGATCATATGTACACATAAATCATTTTAATGTTATTTGAACATTTAAATCCAATATATTCAAAATATTCTAAACTGTACCAAAGATTGCATTTTAGAGACACTCAGAGCAGATTTCTTCCTATGACCGTCAAGACTATTTTCTTAAACTTGATTAAAAATAAAAGTATTTTTAAATACCTAAAAGACACCAAATTATTTTTTGTTGTTTTCTTACATCTAAGATGAAAAACTAGTAAGCAGCAGAGTATTGCTGTTATTGCCCCATTTTGAAAATCTGCAGCAGCATGGAAGGTGCTCTAGCTATCAATCAGTGTACATCTGGAACGGCCATTTAATCCAATAAACCCTTCTTTTCCAGTGAACACACTTAAAGAAAAATATTATTGCCATTGAATCTCAGCAATCATGAAGGCAGTACAGATCAAGTTTTACTTTTTAACAAAACCATTTAGGGTCAGGAACAGCAACAAGATGAAGATCAAGTTCATGCAACTTATGGTTTCTCAAGGGATGTGTCAACTACTTCCTAATATACTACTTTTTAAAATACTTGTCTTTAGACTTAACTGTTTGTATCAACAGCAGTACGGCTGAGGGACAGTATTAGTTATTTCATGTTTGCTGACTGAAAAATATCTATTTTCTGGAGAGGTAAACAGTAATTAAGGTTTATTTTGTTGTTGAATATCTTATATGCTGCTTCTGTTTGAAAGGGCAAAATTCACATATGCCGAGATTTGCATGCAAGGTGCACCTGAAATACTTTTTCAGGCAAACAAGTCCTAATTATTTGGGCATTCATAAACCCACACTACAAATCCAGGTACTGCTTTAATACCTGAAGAATCAAGGTCACAGTAAAAAAAAGGTTGAATTTGGGATGTTTCAGGAAGAAAATAAATATTTTGTAAAAAATCATGCTACTTCAAGCTAGATTTTTAAAGGTATCCAGGAGTGATTATTGCAGAAGTTGAGATGTTTTCTGCCTTAGAGCAGAAAAAAAAGTCATCATATGAGGCATACAGAGTCTACTGACCCACCTGCTCTCTGTTGTCTTGCTATCCATCCCTGGGAGAGCTCCATGCATTCCTGCTGTTCTCTCACACACAGGGCAGCTTCCTTCCTCATGTTTCTCTCTTGTCTTTCCTATAAAGCGTGTATTCATCATCACAGCATGCCAGTCGTGACTATGTGTTAATAAATGTCCAGTTAAGTGAAACATTACACATTTTGTTAAGCCCTTGAAAGTATTATTACACTGAATGAAGAAAAAAGATAAAGTACCAAAGAGGTACCACAGATTAGCATAATGGTACTTCATGAAATGTAATAAAGCACTAATTTCACAATTAAGTCCTCCTCACAACCTGTTGTCATTCTGAAGTCTCCAGCTTAGGCATCCTTTTCTCATCTGAACATCCACACAGACACTCTACTATCCAACCTTCCTTAGATGAATGACACAAAAAATGAAAAACTATTTAAGGAAAGACTGAAGCTTCTGAACAAAGTGACAGTTTTCTGTCCATAAAAATCTGTGCCCCCCAATCAGGAAATTACCATCTGAAAGGTCTGATGCACCACCAAAATAACTATCAAAATAAAAATAATTTTATTTTAAAATGCCAAAGGATTTTTTGGCAAAACCTTTAACATGAGCTATAGAGTTCCCTATCCATTATGGTTTCTTTTGCTGAGTTCAAAAAATTCAAGAAGAAAAATCAAAACCTCTCACTTCCAGAAGATTTCCTTTAATGTGTGGTGTATTTGTATCTAATATCTAGTTTCCAACAACTTGCAATGAAGTTATGTTTTTCCGTGACACTTCTGTAAGTCACCTCCCAGGAATGGGATGAAAGGAGAAAGAAAAAGGCAGTTAAACAAAAATCACCAACCTGTGCCTACTGACTACTTTACTGCACATATCATGGGGCCAATACTATACTTCACTGTCCCACCAATTACTTTTTTATAAAATATAACTCTGGGAGATCAAAATATGATAGGCTAGACCTTCTGAATTAGTTCACTTGATGGGTTTGAATTGCAAGTTTTACATGCAAAAATGCACCTTTTCAGAAAAATCTGGGGTTTTTAAATACTTGAAAAATAAAACATTGTAAAGTTCTCTTAAATTAGATTATTCTCAAAAAATATTAAAAAGGATCAACTTAATATAGCTATGAATTTCTCTTCTTTAAGGTGCTAGGCCTGTTGCCTTGAATAAATTCCTTTAAAAGTGATATTTACTAAACTCATTGCTTAAGAGACTAGGTATGTATAAGGAAAAAAAAAAAAAAGGTTATTAACATTAGCTTCATGTGCAATAAAAAGATATGAAATGATTCAAAGACGTACTCTAAGGAAAGTGCACTGAACAGCTGGGATTCTCACTACCACAACATCCTCTTCTCATTGCTGCAACTCTAATGAAAACAGACGAAAACAGAAGCTCCAATTCTCTACTTTTCCACCATATTTCGGTGTACAGACATACACCCTTACTTCCTCTTTCCTTGCCCTCCCCTCTAAAAACTAAAGTGGGTGGAAACGCAACAGTACAGCAAGAAAGCACCTCGGGGTTCGGCAATTGCTTAATTGCGCACACAGCTTCTTAGACAGCTATCTCCCAGTTGAAAATTAGCTCCCTGAAGTGCAATGATAATAAGACAGGACCCTGAGCCAAAGGATTCCTTTTCATTTTATCAGTTATTATCATTTTATCTCACTCTAAACTGACATTAATAAAAACCCTCTTCCCACTGTTGTCAGTGGCAGGGGTTACACTTATATATCCTCTGTATATGTTGCTAAAGCAATTTTTTCAAAAGCCACATGTTTACAATGCATGGGCAAATAAAGAGCGACTCCCTCTCATCTCCGTGTAAGTTCTCCTTCAGAGAAAAGCTTAAGTGGTTGTCACAGTTTAAGGCTGGGTGGGCTATTAAACCAGTGGCAGATGCTCTCTATTAACCCTCCTCCTCCCAGAAAGGGAAGGAAAAAGGAAGAGGGAGACTTATGGGTTGGAAAATTGAAACAGTTTTAATAAACTATAATAATGAAAAGAGTATAATAATAATAATGGAAAATAATTAAATACATACAAATATATACAAAACCAAGATCGAGCTCCTCCGATGACAGTCATGTCACCACTGCAGGGCAGGCTCTGGGAAGGCCCAGGCTGGGGCCAGCGACAGACAGGAACTGGATTCAGGGATGCACGGATCAGGATCGGGGGCAGCAGGAAAACGGACAGAGTCCTCTTGGGACACGGGCCATAGCAGAAAGGTGAGACCCTCATGATCCCCCAACTTTATACTGAGAATGACGTGTATGGGATGGAATATCTTGTTGGTCAATTTTGGGTCACCTGTCCTGTCTGCTCCTCCCTGGAGGTGCGACCCTCCTGCAGCTCTTCACTCGTAATCAGTGAGGAATTCAGCAGTGACCTTGGTTTCTCTAAGACTAAGTACAGCAAGAGCCTTTCTGAGTATCATCCCTACCGGTGCCTCAGAGATAACTACAAACTTTGAGCGTTATCAGTCCTAGAAAGGAGCGTTATCACTGGCTTCAAAACATGCGGTTAGTTTCAGAAAGTGCAGTCACTTAGAAGAAGCTTAGCTGAAAGTAAAAATCACTGAAAGGAAAATTGGTTTGTTTTAGTCCAAACCAGGACAGAGGTTTAAGCAGAACAGGTGCAGATGGAAGAAGTCTGCCACATCTTACCACCAGAATCCAGCAGCAAGTTAGGGAAGATGGGTTCATGTCTAACCCAGGATTTTAAAAAGGCAACATCTTATCTTCCATGAATTGATCTTACCTCTCAGTTACATCAAGATTCTGTTAGGGGAAAAAGGAAAACAACTTTACTTTTGAAACTATAAATATCTTGGGAGCCTATTTAAAATCTTAATACCCTAATTAAAATAAAAAAAGGTAGTTATCATTAGGTCAGTTACAATAATACCATCCAAACCAGAAAACCTTAACAGATTAAGTCATCTTTAATATTATTACAGTAGAAAACTAATACCCTTTTTCTCTGGTGTTACACTCACCCTCCTAATATCCATCTGGGTCCTAATGCTGACACTTTAGTCTTTGTTAGGAAGAGTATAGTGGGGAGGGTGACATGGTAACACAGTGTCATTGTTTTCCCATTCTCTTCTGCTCCCTCCTGCCTGCTCCTAGGGAAGGGGTGAAAGCTACCCCACAGCCCTCATGCACCCAGGAGATGTTTGTCTGGCAGGGAATACCTGGGGCTGTTGGCCCCTTTCCCCGGCAGCACTCACAGCTGGGCAATGGGCAGTTGCCACAGGGCACCTGAGAAATCCAGCTCAGCCTGCCCCTCAGGTCAAGGGCAGCCCAGCCACCCCTGGGACCTGCCACAGCCTGACGCCTGCCCCCAGCAATGGCAAAAATCTAGGGCAGCACATTAGTCAGACAAGCTTTGAAGAGTAACATAAGCGTCATCAGCCAAGTGAGAACATTCCATGCTAACATGATAATTACTGAGATCTTTCTGAAAGGATGAGACAAATATCTTCAACGTATATCATCACCAGTTCTAACCTAAGCTATCCTAGAATGTAGTTCAAGTTTTGCAGTCAGTGCACCTGGATGGAGAAAGTTACTTTGCCATTAAAGTCCTTTTGTATTAAAAAAAAAAATCACAACCCTTATAACTGTGTTGTATATTTGTTTGAAAACCATCAGTTACAGAATCACAGAATGTTAGGGATTGGAAGAGACCTCGAAAGATCATCTAGTCCAATCCCCCTGCCGGAGCAGGATTACCTAGATCATATCACACAGGAACGCGTCCAGGCGGGTTTTGAATGTCTCCAGACAAGGAGATTCCACAACCTCTCTGGGCAGCCTGTTCCAGTGTTCAGTCACCCTCACCGTAAAGAAGTTTTTCCTCCTATTTGTGTGGAACCTCCTGTGTTACAGCTTGCACCCGTTGCCCCTTGTCCTGTCAAGGGATGTCACTGGGAAGAGCGTGGCTCCATCCTCATGACACTTGCCCTTTACATATTTATAAACATTAATGAGGTCACCCCTCAGTCTCCTCTTCTCTAAGCTAAAGAGACCCAGCTCCCTCAGCCTCTCCTCATAAGGGAGATGTTCCACTCCCTTAATCATCTTCGTGGCTCTGCGCTGGACTCTCTCTAGCAGTTCCCTGTCCTTCTTGAACTGAGGGGCCCAGAACTGGACACAATATTCCAGATGCGGCCTCACCAGGGCAGAGTAGAGGGGGAGGAGAACCTCTCTTGACCTACTAACCACACCCCTTCTAATACACCCCAGGATGCCATTGGCCTTCTTGGCCACAAGGGCACATTGCTGGCTCATGGTCATCCTGCTGTCCACTAGGACCCCCAGGTCCCTTTCCCCTACGCTGCTCTCCAAAAACTATTCTCCAAAAACTAACTCTCCAAGTTACTATTCATGTTTTGTATATGAACTTTCACATATCTTTCTCACAACTCTAGTTCATAAGGAGATCCTGTCCCAGAAGGATATGATTTGTTACTGAAACTTTTGTATAGCTAATCATACATATGTATATATACATTGATGTATCAGCATATACATAGAATTATATGTCTGTGTATTCTATTACCTACATATATGTATACATACCTTACACAGAATTAGCCTTGGTTAGGCTACATATACGTGCATATGTATATATACTCGTATATAAACACACACAAATTCATTGACATTTTCTTACCCTGGGAGCTTACAGTCCAAAATGCTGCACCTGATAAAGGCAAATACACAGTTGTGGGTGTTGTCTACAAAAAATCCCTCTTTTTCAGGAAGTGTCAAGGCAACAGACTAGAGATCTCTTAGACTAGAGATAGCTGTCTCGAGGTAATTGCATTCACACCAACAGCCAGCCCAGAAAGTCCTCTGCCCCAAGAAAATACTTGGACTAAAACTAAGGTAAAATTGCCTTCTCAAGAACAGATTCATCTCAGTTTTACGGATTAAATACACTGTTCTACCTCTTCTCTCAAATCAGCAGAAAATCAAGGAATGGCTTGATTAAGCTATGGCACCAAACACTCAGGAATAGTTGAGTTCAACTTGGTCATTACCTATAAATTCGGCACCTTTTTAGCATTGTTGGATAGATTTCTGATGGACCCCAAGGGGTTTTGGGTGGTTTTGAATTTCTACAGCTCTATAAATTGAAGAAGGTCATTGAACCAAATAAGAGGTCTTGTTTTGATGAAAATTCCTCCTCAGCTCAAAGAAGAGGAGGACAAAGAGGGGCTGAGACTGTACAAGTGCATGACCACTACCACACCATGCATGTGACCACTACATACACAGTATTGAGTCAAGTTATTGGTTTCTTGTGTTCCTAATCTAAGAAATCCATGCCACTGCCCCCTTTTTAAACTTACGAATTAAACCAACTTGTCCTCCGGTACTTTGGACAATTAATTATGCAACAATAACATACAGGAATCAAGGAAGTTAACATTTTTTGATTAAGGATTTTGATTAATGCTTACACTGTTTCATTTAAGTAGCTATCAAACATAATCTTCAAAAACCAGAGAATTTAAATACAGAGCTTAAGTTATATGAAAGAAAAAAAAAACAAACAGTCCTTCATCAGCTCTGTCATATTTGTGATCGGATATCTTCGGTGTAGTATGAGGTTCTCAACACAAGTACAAATTGCTTTGGGTTCAAATTTACCATGCAAGGCTGGTGGTTTAAATGAATCCTTAAGTGTTCACAGGTAACAAGCCATCTGCTAGCACCACGCTAGCTGCAAGTGTTCAAAAATATATTTCCCTGAGCTGCTGAAAAATACGACCCTCTGAGCAGTTAAATGTTCTTAAGTCAGCATCTTTGTCTTTCTGACAACGTTAATACACTCATGCTGGTGTTCATGCTGTAAGATATAATCATCTTTGGCATGATGACCAGTTGTACTAGACTATGTCATATGTCAAAGAATTACAAGAGTGTCAAAATTGTCTCACCCAACCTGAATACAATCACGATCTAACATTTGAGGCAAGAATGCAGCTTAATCACAGAGCTTGGATTAAACCAGACTTCACTTGTCTGAAAGAAAGAAGCTTATGAAATGTTACTTCACCTTTTTGCTACCAGGACTTTTTCTTTGTCTTTGTTTAGGATGTTGCTAGTACCTTTTTGTTGTTGTTTTATGCACATGCATACAAACATACATTTATATATGTGTAAAACAATCAAAAAATTTTGGCCAGTCAGACACAAATAGCTTGGAGGTTTCTCATCAAGTATTTCTTGAATTTTCAGCACTAACATTTTCAGTCTGATTATAATACTTACTACATTTGGATGATCTTCTCTATGATAAAAGAATACAAGATAAAAGAACACTGGACAAAAGTAAATGGAAAATTAGTTCAGAAAATAATAGCCCTCTTCAGAAACAGCTGTTCCCAGACCTTCCTTTGCCTCCCACCAACCAAGGTTAGTCTTAATTTTTTTTTCCAGATAAGAGTTTTAAGAGCACTTGGCTTACTTCAGGCAAAAAGACACTCTTCCAAGTGTCTGAGAGCGAAGTGTAGGATGTGCTGTGTTGGGTGGTTATTGACGATAGTGGAGGTGGGTGCTGGGCTCTGCTGCTGCACTCCCCAGATCTCCAACACATCAGTCAGCTTAGCCCACCTATGTCTCTCCTTCATGTTTAGAAGGAAGAGGTACTCCAGTTTGATCTCTGTATCGCTGGGGTAAAACCCTAGATTTTGTCACTGCACTGCAAAGATTTCAGGCAGTTCTTGAGATACTTAAATTCTGCCAGTCATCGTATCTCATCAAGTAAAAGAACTAACAGATCACCAACTAAAATATACTCTGCCTATTCATAAAAGGAAAATGCACAATATTTGGGACTAAGCAAACTGACAGAAGTGGTACTCCATTGTATTGGTCTGCTTTTGTCTAAGGCAAGAAATAATTAGCCTAATTTAATAGGATTAATTTAACATTATCAGCCAGATCATCTCAGCAATTTGAAGACCACTTTCTGCAGTATGACCAAAAGAGGAGAGAATAGTTTTTCTTTTTACATGTTCTAAATATCAACCCAATTCAATTCTGTCACTTTAGCCAGAAGTCCTACTTACTTCTTCATCCTGAAATGAGACTACAGCAGGGGACCTCATCTTTTTAGGACGGCAATGAAGATAACCAGTCCAAGAATAGAGTACGATTTGAAAATAACAATTTCATGCTTGTGTCTTTGAGGGCATAATTGATAAGGGAAGTAAATTTAGATAGTGTTCAGTAACCACGATATGCAGTTACTGTCTTTCACTGTTTTCTTATAAAATGAGGTTTCCTAAACAGTGACTGGGAAAAGAATTGGACAAAGTTCTCAGGTCTTTATTTGAAACAGATTAGTTTGTACTATGTGGGCACAAGATGTTTATAAACAAAGCATTCAACCCATATAAGTAAACACTAATTTCAATATTCACAAAGACAAATAAAAATTGATCTCTGAAGACATTTTTCCTCCCCCTTTGTTTCACTGCATTTAGAATCTATTTTGCACAGATAAGATATTCACTGCACACTCCTTTTCTTTTTCCTCCAAGTGGAGAAGTTGGAATTGCTTTCAAATTGAAGAGGTGAAAACCCTCTTTTGCTGTCACCATGCTTCAAACTATTTTAATTGCCTTTGCTATTTCTTAGTCATATTGATCAAAACATTCAGCCTTCAGTTCCGTAAACTGTTAAAGAAGTTTTACGTCCATTTAGCTTGAGTTATTAACCTGAATATGAATAAATATATTAATCCATATTTGCATAAAATAGGTCTACAGGCTGTATTTCTTTTTAGTGTAACTAATTACTAGTTTAAACAGAATTTAAGATGTCCTGATTTATTATATCCATTTTTATGGTAATAACTGCTTTGATAATACCAAACACACCATTTATAAGCCTAGTAAATCTGAATGTGAAATCATTCCGTTCTTCCCAAGACACAGTCATTACAGCTAGTCAACATTGGTACTAGAAGCAGTTCAAAATGCATAAAAATACTTCTTTGTAATTTTAAGCCTATCAAAGGAACACTGTAGCTCTGTATTTTTTTAGATAAAACTTCCTTCTTGTGACTTTTGTTTAGGAAATTTCCATAGAAGCATTGTATCAAATTGCTTGAAAAAACTGTCATTAATGGAGTATCAACTCTTTCTCTCTATTGTGAATTAAAACATGTAATTTTAGAGCAGAAAGAATAATGCTAGCATTAATATTTCACTCACTCTTGAAGATTTCTCACTAGTTCCTTCGTGCTCAATTTTATATCATAATACTCATGAGGTGATGGTAGGAGTAGGAACCATTTAAGAGACAGCTACCATTACCTTTTATTTAAAATTATTGTATTTTGATTCTGAAGACAAAATTAGGATGTGTTATATTAAAACCCTGGATTTCATTTACCTATTACTGTCTGTCTTCTAGTATACTTTCTGTGTCAGATAAAGCATTACTAGTCAGATATTAAATGAATATATGTTGCACCTGAAGTTTATGCATCTCAATTATTAAATAAGGAAATAAAAGCAGTTAACAAAAATAACAGTTGAAAGAATAGATTGTTTCAGAATTCCTGCCTCCATTTGTGAAGTGGATAAATTGATACTGATTTTACTTGTAAAGTTCTGTATCCAGGTCTGTGAAGTAATTTTACTTAAGCTAGTCATACTATCACAATAATCAATACTGCACAATCACCCATACTACAAATGAAATTGCAGTCTAAGCACCAGCATCTAGGAACATCCACCAACTTCAGTCTATTTGCATAGAGCCGATACACAGAAGTTCATATAACAGTAAAAAAAAACTTCCATCATTTCACAAGCACAGAACCCTAGAGATTGCCTCTTAGTCTTTTCTTGGATTTCAGACACATCTACATTACTGTTCTCCTTCAGGCCAGGAGTTGACTAAGAGTTTTTTTTCCCTCCCTGATAATTTTTGTTTGGACTTCTGAAATAGGCTTTCAAGACATTCATCAATTTTTGTTTGGACTTCTGAAATAGGCTTTCAAGACATTCATCTAGTTGACTGCTAAAGACCACATACAAATGACTTGCAGGTAACACCAGTTTGAAAACTCAGAAATGAAATACATATGCTGAAAGTTCATTTTGTATGAGTAAGTTTAACATATGGATATTTCCACATAAGATGAAAGGACCTCATCTCCTGTGACAGCAACTGCATGATTGCATTAAGTCACCAAACCTCCTGTTGTCTTCAAATGGGCTCTGAACTCACAGCATATCCTCAGTAGATTCCTTCAAAGGATAAAGATCTTGGAATTTGCTGAACAGATTAACAGAATCTTAAGACACACACACACATTCACAAAAAAATTTCAATGACATTTCTTTATCGGGCATAATGTGGCATTTTTAAGTACTTGCTTGCACAATACTTAAGAGGTCAATTTTCAGCTGCTATCTTGTGAAACAAGTATATAGAGAAAAGCTACTTTTTCTGCCTCTCAATTTGTAAAGTCTATTGTGCTTTCTCAGAGATTAGAAAGAACTGAGAAGAGAATTTCTACCTGTTTTATCTAGGAAACCAAACAAATGAGGAGTCTTCTGTAGCTGACTATTTCAGGAAAAAAAACCAGGAAGCTTTCAAAAAGTAGAAAAATGCTTTTTAATTTGCATTATATTTTTCAAAGGAAGTTAGAAGAAATTAACAGTATTGCAATGGCAGAACTGTTCCAAGAGGGGAAAACAAATATCAACTATTGGATCAAGGTGGTTGTTCTAAATTTGTTAATTCAAACAAATAAAACAAAAAATATATGTTCCTCTCTAACTAGAAAAATAATAGAAGTGTAAAAATATTTTTTTATCTAACCTCATCTGTTTTCTGGAAGTAATGTGCAGGTGTTTGTTTTGTAGCTTGCTTTTCTTTTTTTAATAAATGTTTGTTTTCTTCAAGTATTAAGGACTTCAGTGTTTTAGAATTCCGTGTGTGTTACTATCACTCGTATCTACTCAGGGTATACAGAATAAGCAATGCATCATTATAACTCCATTGCTGGATGATGTATTAATGGCTGCCATAACTGTGACAGAAATACATTAAGGATATTTCTACTTAAATTTAGGTAAAGGGAATCCGAGACAAGCTTTATGAACTGTTCATACTTTACAATTAAGAAGTATTGGTCTAAAGCTTGACCCATATATGCCTAAAACACTGGTTTCAAGGAAAGTTAAAACACTTTTTCCATTAGGAGTTAGTTTCAGGAACTTTAGGAAATCTACTGAAACTTAAATTTGAAAATTAAATCCTGATTTTGTGAAGATTCATGTGATGGCTTAACTATACATCTATAGATTTCATACTATTCCTGCATGTAAGGATAAGCACAGACACATTTCTAGAGCTTTTAATTGATTCAGGTACTTAACCTTAAGGATCTTACCCAAATTTGAACATACGAGATTTGCTAATGATATGTACAAGACTAAAATTAGGATTTCATTATGTTATGCACGATATTATTTTACTGTATCATACGGAATGTCCCATACTGAAATTAAAACACCTGCATTAAATCATTAAATTTGCTGAATTTAAAATTAGGCAGGCACTTTGCATTGGTCATTATTACATTAAAAAAATCAAGACTTGACATGGTAATCTGTTAAAAGACAAACATCTCTCTTCATACTCTTAGTTTTAACCCTCTTGGATCTCTTGTCCTGTTGTCTGTCCCCTCCATTACCTAGCGGTACCTAGCCTTTCCAGTTGTAAAGTTGATTTGCTATCAGAATCTTCACGTGATTTTCTTTCTTATTCAGACCATCTAACAAGCAGCAAAACACCAGCCTATTGCTGGGCAAAACAAAACACTAGGAAAGAGCCATGCAGCAGCTGCAGTCCTAAAGACTGACTCCCCTCATACACACAGCCTATGCTCTTAACTACACAGTCTCTCCTAGACTGTCATTAGTACACATTCATATTAACATATGGAACATGAGTTACATGCTAAGCATTTTCATCATTAAGAAATTCAAAGTCTGTTACATCCATTAAATCACAAGTATATAATTTTTCTAGATCTTATGTCTCGTTACTTGTACCTATCAAATGTCAGCATCTCCAAATTAAGCATTTAAGAATAATCACTACCAGTCACATAAACCAGTTTAATTAGACCTCATAAAGCAATTACTAACTAAATTCAAAACCAAAGACAGACAAGGATGGGGAGCAATAACACAGTCAACCTATTTCTGCAATTACTAGAATGTACAAATAATTTAAAGAAAAAAAAAGGCTCACACATATATGACAAAGACAGTACTTTCAAGATTTAGGATTAGTTCTCAAGTCCATGAACAGAAACAGGTTTCCCCTCTTTAATGGTAAACCATGTTAAAACATCTAAACGACATACACAATGTATAGGGAAATTCAGGTACCTAAAATGTGATGATTATTTGCCAGATTCTTGGGAACAGGTATTTCTCACCTTTGGTGTTTCTTTTTGCCTGCTTGGATATCTAAAACACAACTTCCATCCTGATGATGTAATTTGCCAGCACTTCCGAGCTACTGCATATGTGAGCCTGGAAACTGTAGTCTAAGTCTCTGTCCAAGATTCAGATGCATAAATAGACCTTTTGAGAATGAAGAACAGGTTGGTTTATTTTAGAAGGCAACCAAATAACACAGTATTGTCACCTCTCATCTTTCTATTAAGTAGTCTGAAGAAGGGAAAAGCTAGTTCATATGCTTTCCTTTCACAGAGATCTTTTCACAGAGATCATTTTGACCTTTCAGCATATCTGTCACAGTAGTAATATACAGAGAAAGCTAAGCTAAGGACATAATCCATACCATTTCTTTCAATATGCAGCAAGAACAAACTGTTAACAAAATCAGACAGCAAACACAATAAAGGAGGGCACAGTATCACAGACTAGTAATGGATTTTGTTTCCTGTTTGTACCTTGGATTCAATAGAAGAAGTTAAATTATCATTTCTCAATTTCAAACAAGACTCTAATTTAGAACTTAGATTTAGGAGACATGAATACAAGTTCTAACTTCTAAGCTCTTATTACAATGCATCTGCTATCAATTAAACAGACATAAGTCCTAAGCTTTAGCACAGTGAGTTATCCTCGACAATATTCAAAACCTACCTGAACAGAGTCCTCAGCAACCTGCTCTAGCTGACACGGCTTGGAAGAGAAGGGTTGCACTATGCAATCTCCAGATATCCCTTCTAACATCAGCAACTCTGAGTTTACTCACCCCCTTCTTATTCAGAGCAAGCAAAAAGTTTCAGCAACCCCAATAAAACCAGCATGCAATCACCCAGCCCTGCCCTCTCTGCAACACAAACTCCAAGACGAGCTGAACCAATGACTGTTGCCTTACTTCACTGACTCCAAACCGGTCTCTTGGATAGCACTGTATCCAAGTTTACTTCCCAGTGATGCAGCATCACTCAACCTATGTGTGAAGGTCAGAGCACAGATCACCCATGTAGTAGTCTTTGCATTTCTAATTTACTTAAACAGATTTATAAAGATAAACTTTTACACATGATTGATGAGCCTGCAGTAGGGACACAGGGTGAACAGCAAATCAGAAAGTGATGCTCTTTTTCCAGCAAACGGGAGGAAGGGACTGATACTGGCAAGCAAAAACACTGAAAACCTGTAGTACCCTTAACTGAGTGGCAATGCAGGAACAATTCTCCCTTCTTCCTTTTTTCCCCATGCTTGAAGAGGATGTAAATGCTTTTAAAAACTTATCACTTTCTCTGTGATCTCACCACAAAATGCAGTATTTTGCATATTTGATGTTTTCTTTGTTGCTTTCTTTGTTGCTCCCTAGAAACACTTCTGCACAGCTCGAGCTTGCACTTGTGCTCTCAAAGCTTTTGCTATCCCCTTCTGTGGCTGTGCTCTCAGCAATGCTTGACCTCAGTTGAACTCCTGAATTTGTCCAATTTCTCCTCCTCTTTATGACTGTGAGGCCCATTTCCTAAAGCATCTGAGCAACGGCAGCTTACAGCTTCTTCGAGTGAGAACATAGAGAAGGGAGAGAATTTCACTTTGCTACAAAATCTGCCCTTCTTATTTATGCTGTTGCTCTTAAAATCAAAATAGCAGTGGCAAGTACTAACTCACCCATTACTGGGAACCTGCCTGCTGCTTATGTAGTATCTGCGTTAAATACTACCTCAATTCACCAGACAGACCACAGTGATTCTGGCAGATTCCAGGGCCAAGGTAATGGGAACCGTAGTCTGGTTTTAGAATATAAAAACTCTGAATGCTTCACAGATCAGATGTTACTTCTAATCCAGGCTTCAAATGCGACATAAATGTTCATATAGATGGGCAATGCACCATCATCTCTGATCCATATTTAATAGAATTATGTAAGTCGTACACCAGTGACATGTGCTTTTATCACATTTGAGAGATGCTCTCACAAGATCGAGCCCCACACCACTAGCCTGCCTAGTTTGCAAATCCTAGTAGCACAGGAGCATGAGAGTAATCACTGATACTCAGCTCTGCTGGCAGACATTGTGAACACACCGAACCAGAAGAGTGCATCTTGTAGAGACCCCTGCACCACAAACTGCCTCAGAATCAAAAATGGGATATGCTAGTTACCTACTGTAACCTTTGCACACTTTAATTCTGACCAAGCCCCAGTTTAAGCATGCCACTATGGAAAGACAAGCCTGTAATATGTCTTTAATGTCATATAACAAGCCTTGTGTATTAAGAATTAAGCAGAGATCATCTTTCTGCTTACAGTCTTCTCAGGAGCAAAATGCAGTAACAAGATTCAAATTAAAATATCTGCAGCACACCATTACATTACTGTCTAGCAATTATTTTTTGTTTTTATAGCAACTACAGCATAACATATAGTAGTCTATTTTCCCAATATGATTTGTTAGCTTATATTCCTTGCCTGTATGTCTTTATGTAAAAAAGCTTTACGTTTTCTTTGACCTCTCTGCTCTCAGTAAATTATGATGCTTTGTAGAGAGTCTCAGGAAAAATAATGTTCCTTGCTTAAATAATTTTAAGATGAATATGAAAGATGCATGAATAATTATTGTAAAAGCAGTCTTGTCACAATGAACACATTGTAGAGCAAAAATCACCATCATGTAATATCTCATCCTATGCATCTAGGAAGTTAGCAATGTTTTCTATACGGTATGGAACAGATCATGTCCTAGAAGTAAAATTGCATTATTAGTGGGAGAAGTCTACAGACACTGGAAGGGGACTGTGACTTCACCCTGAAAATAATTTTCTGATTGTTTCAGAGGAAGGACATCCTACTCACTCTGAAATTAAAAATACATTCTGGTTGACTTCAGTGTTAAGAGGATCAAGCACTAATAAACAAATAAACATATCACATACCTTTTTAGCTGCAGAAATTTTAGCCCTTCCTTTTTCTTAGCTCTAGAAAAAAAATGATCTAATTTGAATACAAAAGCACAAATAACTGCAATGTATCACGTACCTTTTGTTGCTCAGAAAGAGCATCGCATAATCAATGTCCCGTTTTTATGAGATGCAAGAACACACAAACATTGTTCAAAACAAATACCTTCCTGTACCAGATACTGTATAACAGTATTAAACAAACCTGAACTCAGCTCCCCAAACAAGTTTTCAAGTGAGATAGTTTGGATAGAGTTGGGCATCAAAGGCAGTTGAGTAGAATATAGGTTAAAGTGGCAGAATAAATTAGCCGGAATAAATTAGTCAACAGTGTAAAACACTAATAGTAAAGAGAGTATGAACATCAAAGATATCAAGGCTGAATTCTCATGTGACTTGAATTGGCTTATGCTTAGTCATAAATGCCAATGTTGTCCTTGGGCTATTTATTACTAAACTGAACAGATCCAGATCTCATTAACAACCTTTAATGTAAGTATGGTAAATCCTTGTGATATCTACTTTAAAAATTATTTAATACATGAAATAAACCACCAAAAAATAGTTAAATCTGCTAAACTTACTATAGAGTAGGTAAGCCTTTGACTTCCTCTCCAAACACAACTGAGACAGGATACATTACAGTTGATATATCCTCCTGTTAGCACATGGCATGGATATATACTACAATATTACACACAAAAACACTTAAGTATTTTAAAAATAGAAATAGGTCATTATGCTGAGTTGAAAAAATACCTGTTTCAACTCTTCTTCTTGACCCACTTATTTTATAAAGTTGTTACTAAATACTCTGATTTTTTACTAAAATTCCAGATGCTCATAACTCAGTGTATTGTTGAACAGAGCTTGCATACTGCTAAGACATTTTTTAATACCATGTTATATTTTAAACTTACAATCTAAACATTTTATATGCTCATACATTAGTGTAATCATTATATAATAGTGATTTATCAATGTACTACTGATTGACAGGAAGCAATATAAGAAATACTATAATAATAAAGGATAATTTGTTCCTCAATGCAGTTTATAACGTAGCAGAAACTTGCTTTAATTATTGTAAGAACAGCTTGCCTCTACCTTGTAAGATGTAATGCAGCAATATCAGTTCCACAAGGAACAAAAAAGAAATTGCTTTCCTCCTTCGTCTCCTTGTTGATATGCGGACAAAACACCAGAATCTCAGCTTCATTTATAATATCACACACAGAAGAGTAACAAGATGTGTACAACACGTTAAAAGTCACAAGTAGAAGCACCATGGTGTCTTGAGATACTCCCCACATTAGGAAAAAGCTAACAGAATTACTTCATTTACATACAAGTATACACATGTATACACATACACACACATGCGAGTATGTATGTATATACCCACTTCGGGCAGAGACCATTTTGATCACCAAATCTGATCTTGCATCATCACAGACAAACATGTAATATGACTAGTCCGGATTCTATGAAGCACCTGTGTGATTTGTATTTTTTGTTTTCCCTAATGTCTATGTTTTAGGATTATCTAGTATTTTTATTTAAGAAATGACGGCAATAAGCTTTCTGTCAGTTCTTTATGCTTTCTGATTCATTACCCTTTTAACTTTCAAGGGAGTGGGGTTAGTACAGAAGGTCTGACAGTTGTTAGTGGGTAGGGGGGTTTAGGGCTTGTGATACAGGCTGAACAGGTACCCCATATTACCTGTGACACAGAAAGTATTCTTAGGGGAAAAATGGTTTACACATTTTTCTTAATATCTGTCAACTCTGAACATCTGGAAATTCCACCCTGGAAGGACTTCAGGTCAGAGTAGTTAAAGGCTTTCTTTAAGCCCTTGCATTCATCAGAAGTTCACACGACAGCTAAGGAAGACGGAAGTATTGGAGACAAAAATAATTACTAGTTTACTACCAATACTTCATCATCTCTATTACTCTCTACAATATACCAGTAACTCAACCATCAAAAGATTCACTCTAGTTGAAAGTGTTAAAACCTGTATCAGAGACACATATGGTGGAAGAGGTATTATGACTGTTTATGATAAAATTCTTTAATCCCTTATTTCAAGCTCGTTTTGGACAAAAACAACTGGCTATCGATTTTCCTCCCAACAGCTTTCAAAACAAATATTTATATTCAGCAGAAGAGTAGCCATTTCCAATATCCAAACCCATACATTTCCTGTTCAGTGAATGAACTGGGCTGATATAATTAGCAGATGAACAGCAACGTTTCCTAATTTTTTCACACCTCTTAGCCCAGATGTGGTATTGCCCTCGCCCCACAACATGCATAAATCAACTGCTTCCCTGTTCAAGAGAATATCATTGCATGGGGGATGCTGGAAACAATTTAAGCTACAACACAACAGGGAAAATTGGGTGGGGGGGTGCTATTTCAGATGGTTGAAAATACCGTGGTTCAATTCCGCATACAAATTAAACTAAACTTAATTAATTTAAAAATCTTCCTGTTATGGAATATAATTACTATCCCATCATGCCCCTTTAACCTACCAGTTCTTTGAAAGTGTCTTGATATAATGGTGGGTTTTCAGTTTGGTGTGATTGCAAACATACTGAATTGAGTTTTTGTCAAGAGACAAAAAGACAGACTGGATGTTAGTCTTGAATTACATGGGCATCAGTTTCAGAAGAAACACTGAAATGGGGGGGGAAAGGATAATTTTACAGAGAATTAGAGAAACTAGTTTAAAAAAGAATAGTCTAGTTACCCTTTGGTATTTGGAAAAGTCTGCATCGAATTTCTTGCTGACTTCCTAAGCATGCAGTTAGAAGTCTTAATGAAATTAGTAAGGCTACTTTTCTATTTAATAAGGAACTTAACACATTTATCTTTTTTTTTCCCCTTCCCATATAACACTAGACATTGTTTCCTTACAACATAAGAAATTCAAAGTATTTTTTCCTGACCAATGAATGCATATAACATGAAGTTCAAAAACATCTAGGCTGGCACATATGCTTGTCCATTAAAAGAGTGTTTCTTCTGTATTCAAAATGTCTTGCCTTCTCTGTTCTAGTCTTTATTCTATCCATTACCTACACTATTTTTTCTTGTGTTTTAAACTCTTTTAAACCGGTTTAAACAGCACGAAGTTTACTGGTTTCAAATTTACAACTAATATATTTCAATAGATATAAACAATGCTAAAATAGTTTAACTTTTTATAGCTTTACCATTCCTAGATCTCTTTCTCTCTATTTGAATATAAGGTGTTCGCAACAAATTAGAATGAAAGGTTTGTAAAATGTTAAGCTTGCAACCGAAGCAGACAATACCTCTGACTTTATTGTTATCTAAGCATATACTTTAAAACAAGTGGAACATTTACATGAGGTAGAAACTATCAAGTTTTACGAGGTATTCACAATTCAGGCTTCAGATTTGCACTTGGAATAAGCCTCAACATAGTATACTTCAGTTAAATTCAACTTCATGGACAAGAAAGTAAAATTGTATTGATGCCATAACTTGAAAGACAGCATGGTACAATAGGAATGTGATTCTGTAGGGAAGAGGGCATGAATGTATTTGTCAAATTTGTTCATCTTAAATACTGCATGAATTTTACAAATGTTCAGTTGCATATACATTTTATATAAAAACAGTTTAAAATTTACGATCTTTGAAAAAAAAAAAAAAGGATCTTATTTTGGCAAATAAACCAAGCCTAATGATGTTTTTTACAGAAATGTTGCTGCTATTGTAAGGAGGGGAAAGCATCACAGATTTTCTGTAGTGGTGCAGAAGTACTCCATTACCATCCTACAAGTTAGAGCACTCCATGATCAGCACAGGTCAGTGAGAGGCACTTTCACTACTCCTGGATTCTGGAGTACCAACTTCCAAATTGCCTCATAAATCATCTCCCAGGGACACTCTTAGGTTAGTCCAGACAAGGTGCTGAGGAGTGAGGCGGTTATTAAAATGAATCAGTTTCCCTGAGAACTAGTATATAGAGGACCAGACACTCTTCAGTGTTTTTTGTTATCACGAAATCACTCAACCTAGATTAAAGTAAAAGCTCAAGGTTTTGTCTACAGTATCCAAAATAGAAAACTGATATGTTTATCTAAGCTGTAGCTGAAAAACAAACAGCCTAAGTGTAACAGATTTGGTCTACATTCAACATGAAGTCTCTAAGCCTGCGCTTACTTGGCTTGCTGTAGAAGACCTCGCTGACACCTTGTTTGTCATAAACTGTTCTGCCAGAATACCCTATATCTCAAGTCTCATTCATCATCAATAGTATTTACTTTGTAGATACACCAGCTTTTACAGTTAATTTCCTTTTAGTATTCTGTATCGGGTTTGGAGTGATTTAATCTTTCTGTTTCTCAAAATAAAAACAACTCAAAAAAACAAGCTCATTGAGAAAATAGTGTCATCTTTCTCTAACACACACATAAACAAATTCCTTTGTGATGCAATGTTTATTAGATCAAGTGTCATCTCCTGTACCCAACTGTACTCAATCAAAAGCTGCCTACAACAATATTGTCACGAGTCTCTCAACATTCACTATACAGCATGAAGCAAATCTCCAGTGGGCTTTGTATTTCACATTAGTCTGCATATTAACAAACATACATGGTAAAAACTTTTCAGAGGGTAAACAGTATCTAGTTCAGGTTCCTGACATGAAATATTAACCACTTCAAAGTGACAGTGGTTTGGGGATAATAATGAACATCCAGTATTGAGAGGTACTTCAACAGATATTTTGAAGTCAAACACTTAAAAATATTGATGATTTCAAAAGAAAAGTCATTCAAGTAACTAAGATGGAAACATTTCTTCTAAAAAGGTCAATAACATTCAGGTTTTGCCCTCCGCAACTCAAGAAATTCCATAAAATATCATTTTTCAATTTTACTTGGTTTATCATTCTCTGCAGAGATTCTGGCAGAAACTTGCACTCTATTCTGACTTGCACTGATGTCAGTGTTCCTCCTGCAAATGTGAAAAGTCATCTTCTTTTCAGATATCAGATGTATAAGCAAATATAGTCTGTAGTTATTTAAAAGTAGTTATGGTCATATACATATGAATTCATACACCTCCCTATCATGCAGAAGGGGAAAACATAGTTACAAAGTGGAAGAAATTCTGAGTTGCTCTGGTTATATTTACTTCCTGTTCATCTGTGCAGGGCAGAATTCATCACATCTAGGATGCTAGATGGGAGAAAAGAAGCCACTACTGCATGACTGCTCATGTCTATCTTAACCACCATCAAGATGTTTGGAGACAGAGAGCAGAAACTAGGCATAAACACCACTACTAATTTATTACAAGCCATTCAACTGAAGAGAGGAAAAAAAAAACCCTTTCTGGAATTTTTCTACTACACCTCTTAAACATGACTGTCCGTTATAACAATTCAATGTCGATTAATAAGAACATAAAAGTGCAGCTAAACCCTTCACACATCTCTAAATGTAATAAATATGCCCCCAAAACATCCAAATCTACAGTATTTGATAATAGATATTGATACTCCTATAAATGCACGAGAGAGGATGATACAAGATTAGATGTGTTGTAGCAGGAATCATGAAAATGTTGCATCATTGGAAAAAGCAGGAGAGACACAGCTAACTGGAAGAACCAAAGAAGCAGAAGTCTGGATGAACAGACAATATTACGTATTCTCTGTAGACAAGACATTAATCTTTCCAAAGATATTGTGTCTTACAGATGATGGTACATTAGCCAAAGCAATCTTTGCATTGTTTTGTGTTACATCAATGTTCTATGAACAACAAACTTGGGGGGTTAGTTCTGCTCACTGAAAAATACTTAATTGCTGTTGCTGCAGATTTTCAGTGCTGACGTACTCTTGCATTGCATTGTCAACATATTATCCAAAGGAAAAAAAAGGTATAGGTATGAGAAACTACTTCAAGTCAACTAAGTAAAAGTACTATATACAACCTGTTCTTTTTTGCTAAAATGAAGTATTCCTTCACCTATACTAAATAGTGGTACAAAAAGCAACAAATAATCAATTTTTTCCCCTCAAACGTAAAACTTTTTCCATTTAGCAAATCTTGCAGGGTTGTTCAGGTGCTGCTTAGTGGATTTTGTCATCTAGTGACTACCATTGCTAACAAGGTTACATTTTTATAACTGTCAACATGATTTGGGCAATTTGGGGACATATTTAATACATTTTAAAACACTAGTGAATTATTTCAGTTCACATTTATGTACTTATTAACTGATAAGGAAATTATATTCATATAAAATAAATTAATCCTAAGATCAAAGGAAGAAAAAAGCTTTTCAAGAAAGCTAGGTTATGTGGATTCACTGAGAGAACCGATTGTTCATTATCCATATACAGCAAAAATTGAGAATGTTATTAAATAGTTTTTCACATGACAGCATCAATGTTCTTCACTAAATGAATATAATTCTGATATTTTTATATTAGAGCTCACAATTAAAAGTTAACAGATAAGTTTTAGTCAACTATTGTGAAAATGCGTATGAATTACATCCTACCGTAAGACTTTTAGAAAGTTTCGTTCTAGAAAACAGTATTTAATAGTGAGTTTTAATACATTTATGAAGGCTTTACTGATGTTATTGATATATTAGGTAGAAAGCAAACACCAGACAAAAGCCATCCTTTTTTAAGTAGTTATGGTAGCACATGATACTATGTACTTGCAGGAACTAGAGCAGACTGTGTCTGGGATACCTATCTGACATTCTGCCTGCAAAAGACTCATCCTGCATAGGATGCAAAATGAAGTCAGAACTTAAGTTAAAGGGTCTCCTTCAGGAAAGCCATCCCATTCTGAAGTTGTGACATTTATGTACTCAAAGTCTATAGCAGTCTCAGTGAATGAAACTACCTAAAGAAGAAAAGAACAGCATTATCATCAAAACTTATGATACTCATTAAGTCTTTTGATGAGCATAGGTGAATTTAATTGCTCTTCAGAGCCTGGAAGATAAATCGTAAAACTTCCATACAAAATTAACAAGATCACCTCAAGAAACTGGTGGCTCCTTATTGGCATCCCTGAAAATAAAATGGTCTTCATATATCACCTGGAGATTCATCACTCTTGAGTAATGCATTCACCATCTGTGCTCATCCTAAACTGCTTCTGATAGAGTGTCTGAACTTCATAAAAATTCTTGGGTAAACAGCTCTCATGCTTCCCTAGATAAGTGAACAGATAATTATTCACAGCTTCATTTTTCTAATATACAAGTAGTAAAAGTAGTCAGCTAGACTAAAAGTATATTTCAGATTACGAAACATTGCTTGAGTTCATATAAAAGGTCTCCAGTTTGCGTGTGTAAAACCTTCTAGGATGCAGTAATAATCAGACCCTATCTCCAGTTGTCATCCATTTCTGAGGTGAATGCACTGTTCTCTGCTAAATGCAAGGCCCACAGTTTCAACACAGACAAAAAAGCTAATACACCAGGGTGCCACATTACAAAAAAAAAAAAAAAATAAATAAAAAAAAAAAATCTTGAATCTTTACAGACAATAAAGGGAGCTGGGCCAAGCATTTACACATCACAACAGAGTACCTTGGAGAAAGAAAAGACGCAAAAATTAACTAAAGTTTAAAACAGCAAAGAAGTGCGTTATCACTGTTGAATTCCCCTCTTACAGAGTACAACTACTACTCATGGCTCCATTCAGATGAAAGGAATTATATCCATTTAGAATCATAGAAACATAGAATGGTTTGGGTTGGAAGGGACCTTAAAGATCATGTAGTTCCAACCCCCTGCCACGGGAAGGGACACCTTTCCACTAGACCAGGTTGCTCCAAGACCCATCCAATCTGGCCTTAAACACTGCCAGGGAGGGGGCATCCACAACTTCTCTGGGAAACCTGTTCCAGTGTCTCACCACCCTCACAGTCAAGAATTTCTTCCTCATATCTCATCTAAATCTCCCCTCTTTCAGTTTAAAACTGTTCCCCCTCATCCTATAACTACATGCCCTTGTAAAAAGTCCCTGTCCAGTTTTTCTGTAGGTCCCCTTCAGACACTGGAAGGCTGCTAGAAGGTCTCCCGAGAGCCTTTTCTTCTACAGCTGAAGAGCCCCAACTCTCTCAGCCTGTCTTCATAGGAGAGGTGCTCTGGCCCTGTCATCATCTTTGTGGTCCTCCTCTGGACTCACTTCATGTCCTTCGTATGTTGGGGGCAACAGAGCTGAAAGCAGTACTCCAGATAGGGTCTCATGAGAGCAGAGTAGAGAGGGAGAATCACCTCCCTTGACCTGCTGGCCACACTGCTTTTGATGCAGCCCAGGATGCGGTTGGCCTTCTGGGCTGCAAGTGCACATTGCCGGCTCATGTTGAGCTTCTTGTCAACCATCACCCCCAAGTCCTTCTCCTCAGGGCTGCTCTCAATCCATTCTCTGCCCAGCCTGTATTTGTGCTTGGGATTGCCCTGACCCACATGCAGGACCTTGCACTTGGCCTTGTTCAACTTCATGAGGTTCACACAGGCCCAGCTCTGAAGCCTGTCAAGGTCCCCCTGGATGGCATCCCTTCCCTCCAGCGTGTCGGCCACACCACACATCTTTGCGTCACTGGCAAACTTGCTGAGGGCTCACATAATCCCACTGTTCATGTCACCAACAAAGGTGTTGAACAGCACTGGTCCCAATACCGACTGCTGAGGAACGCCACTTGTCGCTGGTCTCTACTTGGACATCAAGCCATTGACCGCAGCTCTTTGAGTGTCACCATCCAGCCAACAATAATAAAGAATAAGAATGAAGG
This sequence comes from Nyctibius grandis, assembly GCF_013368605.1. Classification (NCBI taxonomy): domain Eukaryota; kingdom Metazoa; phylum Chordata; class Aves; order Nyctibiiformes; family Nyctibiidae; genus Nyctibius; species Nyctibius grandis. The sequence continues at coordinate 15,202,135 of NC_090659.1, read as the reverse complement.
AAGTTATTTTGTATGAATAAGCCTATAGAAAAATAAACGGCATTATGTTGCACTGTCAGTATGTAACGGCGTTGCCATATCAACTGTCGATAAATCTATTTTAGAATCAATATTCAATCAAAACACAATATGAATACTAAACACATCCAAGCAAGCTCCTAGTGCTCTTAGATTTTGAAGAGAAATGTTCTCACTCTAAGCTAGTTAGATCTATAAACTGAGCACAGAATTAATTTTATGCCAGCAAATTAGTGTTTTTAACAGGTTATACAAGGCACAGAACCATATAGTTGCCCTGCACTCGAAATATGCTCTCATTCAAATAGAGGGAATGAAGTTAGATGAAGGTGCAGCAGGTGAGGGGAGGAAAATCACATCTTATCTGTTCAATGACTTGTTCTTTACAGGTGGTTGGTTGGAAAATTAGCAGCTATTATTTTCTGCAGTAATAAATTCTAATATTTGAAGAAAGCAAGAACAGATGGATTGCCAGTTCATTGCCACTTGCCACAGCACAATGAAGATTTAATCTTTATGATGAGCAATTCGCTCTTTACATGACCACTATACTAGCATTCTAGTATTAAGTATCATTACCCCATTTTAAAGCAGACTAATTTCTCACAGTTCTTCAATATACAGTTTGGTTTTATTTTTGTTGATATTATATACAAATTTCTCTAAGACATTTTAGCTTTAGTTAAACTATGTGACTTTTAGGCACAATTCACTCATTTTTATTTCGCAGAAATAAAAAATATAGTGATCTACATTTACAACTATAATTTCTGTTGGTTTAATGAGAAAGGCTTCATATTCTTACTCAAGGAGCTTCTCCCACTAAAATTTACTGGTAGATAGGTGAACACATCTGTCTGTGGCTACAGTAAAGTAATATCTTATCATTCCCTATAAAACCTTCCATTGTATGGCCCCTTACTGTAAAAAGGGACAGCAATGTGCAAAGGAGAAACTCCCATGGCTCAGTGGCATCCCAAACTCCGAATCTCAGCCAGCCACCTTCTGATTTTCTAAAATCTTTGCAGTCTGACTTTCTAAAACTCTTTGCAGCAGTACAAAAAAAAACCCCTGTATATGACTAATCTTTTCTCAGACTCAACTGAGCAAACATTTTCTACTATAGTTGCAGCTTCTTTTGGACTATTGGTATTTTATTATCAGGCTTTTCGTACATAGCATGACACAGACTACAGGGATGAGTTGTTTAGCAGTTTCTCAGGTAACAACGGTGGAAAAATTAAGATATATCCTTTAAAAATGAGCAAAGTACAGCATAAGAACCTTCTTAATGGAAAATGAGAGATGGAACAGTTTTTACTTTTCCACTTGGTTTATCTAGAACTTCCCTCAACTTCCCTGTGCTTGATTTCCTGGGAACAGTCTTACCAAAAGCACCGGATCCCTTCAGCTGTTGTCTTAGTCCTGTTACCCTTTGTTTTGGTGTGGACCCCAGCCTGCTTTCATCTGCAGCATAACTCCTCTGATTCCTAACCTTATACAGCAGGAACAGTCATCTAGAGAGAGCTCTGGTGTTTGCCTAAACAGGTCCTATCTTAACATTCAGGAGCAAGTGCTCAGTAAAACTATATAAACAGAGGGAAACAGGCTCCTCAGGGAGGTGGTTTAAGTCACCTGGATGGAGCCACATTTTAAAGGCACTGAAAAGACACAGGCGGAGAACTCTGTGGTGGTAAAAGCAGAAAGTTGAATGAATTCATAATTGAAATCTGGATAGAAGAAACAACCCCTGTTTTTGTTCCTTTGCTTCTTACCTGCTTGCTCAACTTTTATTTCATGTGTGCTTTATTTGTGTAAATAATTACAAAACCAGTAGAGGGTGCTGAAGAATATCCAGCATAATTTTAGGCTTTGAAAGAGCAATAAAATGTAACCCCATTTGTACATTTTAAAGAGCAGCTTCTCTTTAGCCTGTACATCAATGCTTACAAGTTCAACTCACTGTAAAAAAGCAAGCAACTCGTATTACCCAGCCTATTTGCACATCTGTCTTTTTGTTCTACTCTCAGTTTTCACGTGCTCTTCTTAAAAAGCCTTTCAAATATTCGCACCAATCCATGAGTGCACAGACCACCTCCTGGAGCACCGTAAACATGTGAAACAAGCTGGAAAGATGCACAAAGTGAAAGCCTTTTACATTTCTGCAAGGTCAGACTACGTGAGTCATCCTCTGTACACTGTTCTCAATCAAGGCACTGTTCAATCATCCTCTGAGGTATTTCAAAGGGAGAAAGAAGCACAGATTTGTGTACTTTTTCAAATGTGCTTTTGGTTCTTTCATACCCTTATCAATCCATATAAATTAGAAGAATATGAGAACATGAAGTATTTTCTTGCTTAAACAAGTTCAAAGAGAACTAAAGGGATAGCTTATTTTAGTAGCTTCAAAATATGATGTATTTTTCAGTACAGTAAAATCTTAAATATTGGGAGTTTTGTCTGAAATCACAATTATTTTCAGTGGAAAATAAATAATAGAAAGAATTATCATAATCTCATTAGCTAGGAACACCAAAAAAAGCTGTAATATGTTGACTGTGCATGGAAAAAGTGTTGTTCATTTTAACAAATTTAGTCTCTTGATCACAGAAAAACTCTATTCTCTGTGATTACTCTGGTGTAGTCCTATAAATTAATAGAGGAATATGATGCCTCTTGAATTCTCCTCAGCCTACAAAAATAAAGAAAAATTTTGAGGCAAATCTGCTCTTATATGCACAATAGGAACAGACTTATCAGGAGGACTTTTAAGGTATGCAGTGTGTATTTTGCATGCAAATTTAAAGGTGTCATTCTAATTGAGTATCCTTGTACAGAGGCTGGGCTCAACACTGTATCATTCAACTGATCAGATCTTTGATGCAAGCCTTTGAAAAAATAAGAACTTGTTTGATTCCTTGATGAAACAGTCATTGGCCTGGTTTAGAAATATGAGCAACTAGGGAAAACAAGTGCCTGTATCTCTACGAAAACACCAGGTTTTGCTGCTCAGTGACATTTTCCACAATAAATTTTTGTTATTACTGAGTGGCATGCAATATTTAGAAGTTAATTTGATTCCCATTTCAAAGGGCTCTTTTCAGACTCAGCTATGGAATTCTCTTTCATTTGGCAGCTCAGTAACTGCTGAACTTTGACATTTGTACAGGCAGCATTTGGATGGAGGTAAAAATATCTTTTCTTCCCTTACAGAAAAAATTTAAATCTTTCTTGCATAACAAGTTCAACTACAGAAAATATTAAACAAGAAAATTATTAAAAACCTGTGGAAATTGAAACAGAAAAGGTATGTCAATAGAGCAGAACTAATTTCTTTCTCAAGTATCCAAAAGAGGACCTTCTAAACAAAATATGGCCAATGACTTCAATTAACTCTGGTAGCATAATACTCAAAAATTAACAGATCATCCAGATACTCAAGTCTAGGTGCATTAACACATGCATTAACAAAATAACAACACTATTTGCTTTTGTAGAGGCATTGCGGCAGATGCAGAATGACTGGTACAGGACTCAGAATTTGATCTTTTGGATTTTACTCCCTTTAAGTCATTTCGTCTTGTAATCAACATATACAATATTACATTGCAAGACCACAACTACTGCAAAGTCTATGGACTATCAACAGTACAAAGGGTAAAGATGTCAAAAATTGCAGATTACAAATATGCAGCTGTAGGAGGAACCAAAAAGAGGCAAGAAGGTGAGAAAATGGTATCTGAAAAAGATGAAGGTATATAACAATCTCATTTTCTTATTCAAACAAATAATTGTCCTCAGTAAGGTATAAGCTTGACATGACACTTCAAGATCTATGTTGATCCTAATGACTGGACTGAAATTTATCAGTTGTTAAAGTGTATTTAAATATGTACCAATACCTAACTCATTTTATAGTTCATGTCTAAATGAAATCATAAGAGCTGGTATGTTTGACAATCAACATCATCATCTAATACTGATCTTCTAACATCAATACTATTCCACTCATTTTTCTTGGATTCAGCTTCATGAAAGTATAACTGCTCTATGCATTGTTTATCTATGAAATTCGTAGTTGTTGGTTGTAGGTTTTTTTTTTTTAATTGTGAAATTTTTGTCAGTCATGCGCCACAGGGACAGATCAGTGTACTGAGTCTACTGGTCCATTCCATGGCTATTGGCAGTACCAGTAAATCAGTAGCTTTATAATTTTTTTATATCCCATCCCTTCATACATAACACTGTTCCCAATTTCTTTACCTCTTGAAGCAGAAGTTGTGAATAAGAGACAAAAACGAGCAAGTGTCTAGTACTGGTCAGTCTTATGAGTTTTCATCGACGTATTGAGTTTCTCTCACATTTGAAAGTCATTCCATATTTTGGGATGTAGATATGAAATCTCAGTACTTCTTAATAGAAAAAGAAATTTCAGGAGATATATAATAGCTGATAAATATCTTGCATAAAGTAAAAATATACTTAGAAAAGAATAGTCCTATATGTAGAACTTACAAATATTTCAGTTCTGATCTTACCAAGAAAAACAGAGGACATATAAAAAGATTTTGCTTAGAAAGTCAAGGGAAAAGAAATGGGGGGGGGGGGAAACTATTTCCTAATCTTTCGAATTATTTTTTCACCAACTGCTAAGTGATATAATCTCTTTTGCCATCAAACAGAGACTTCACATTTTTTCCTGGAAAATAATATGGTCAGAAGGAAAAGCGGATGAGAAGAGCAAAGATATTGGTGGTCAGACAGGATGATCACAATAGACTCTTGCAGTTGGCACCTGATTTAATTGATGCTTTCAATTAACATATTACCATTTGATTCAGGATTCACCCTTTTACCTTCATCTTTTGAGCAGCTAAATTCAAAGGGCTGACATTTCCCTCAAGTATTCTGCATGCACTATATTGTTTTTTTTTTAAAAAAAAAACCACCACAAAGTTGCTTACTAAAAATGTTCTAAATATGTGCAACAACTCAATAGAAAACTTTATTCTCTAGCAAATATAAGGTATAACCTAAGGTATCTGAGATACGATAAATTATGCAAAGTAAGAATAAGCAATTATGGTTCCTAATTTGCTAATCAAAAGTAAAAGTTTAGAGTACATATATTTAACCATGCACCTGTCTGTAAAGCATCTGCCTTAGGACAGCACTCTCACCAACTTTGAATTATCAAAATCCTGAAAAGGAAACCTTAAAAATAAATCATTATATCATTCTAAAAATACTAGCATTTTAAAATGTATTTTGGGAACAATCTGCTTGTCTTGTTTTTTGAGTATTTACTTACAGCAGAATAAGATCCCCACACAGCCAGAGTGGCAGAAGTTTGAATTTACCACTCAATGCAAAAAAACATCAGAAAAATCAAGACTTCCACATTATCATTCATTTGAGAAGCTGGGTATTTATGAAAAGCACCAAATAGGATGCACCTGTCTAAACTCTGGGTACTGACATATAAATCTCCATGTCTGAGAGAGCTACTCTGCACGTTGCTAGATTTTCTGCATGCAATCAACAAAAAGAAATGGGCATTGTCAGTGTGCCAGACTTTCAACCTGTCCTCAAAGTGTGCATTTTCTGCTCTTTAATATAAAGGGAAAATAATGGCAGCTCAAATGTAAAAATTGTAAGATAAATTAGATGAATCTCAGTTCATGTGTCCACAATAGTGTTATCACCCACCTTTCAGTACTGTAAGAACTGAAAACCCTACAGAAGTCCAAGATTCTCCCTCTTTAGGGTACGGTGGCCTTATTCTGCTCAGTTCTGTAGCATTCTCATAAGCACAAATGGGAATTTTTTACAGTAAGCAGGAATATTTTTTCCTCCATCATCACTCTTCCCATCAATTAATTTCATTCTTTAGACGTCTGTTAAAAACAAGGATTCAAGATTGTGATCTAGAGTCACTGTGACTCAAGGTAACACAGAAATAGAAATCTATAGGAACATCTGGGCTGTGTATGTGTATTAAATATACACAAAGATGCACAATGTGACAAACAGAAGGAATTAGAAGTTCCTGCATTGTTGCAGAGCTGTAATGTCACTGGGATTATTATAGAGCCATAGCAGAATTGCTCACATGAATGGTGTGCTGCAAAGGATAGGCACAGACTTTGCAGGAAAGACAGGAAAAGGAAGAAATTGTGCTTTACGCAGATGACTCTTCACAACAGTCATCCATAGTTAACAGAGAAAACATTGGTCAAAAGCATAGGCTGAGTTTGGAAGGAAGGCCAAAAAGAAGGGACATGCTGGTGGATGTCTGTTACAGACAACTCAGGAAGATAAAGTGAAAAAAACAATCATCAGTCACAGGCCTTGGTTCTCATGGGAAAATTTAACATCCCAGTATCTTCTGGAAAAGCAAAGTAGCATGATACCAATAATCTGTATTTCTAGAGTGTGTTTGGGACAATTTTTTGATGCAGCTACAGGAGTAGATGCTCTGCTGGATCTGCTACTCATAAATAAGCAAGCAGTCACTAGTGATGTGATAGTCAATGGCAGGCTTGCCTGTAAGGACTATGAGATGTCAGAGTTTAAAGATATAAAAGGAAGACAAGTACCAAAAGAAAGACTCCAGTCTTGAAAACGGCAGACTTTGGCTTGTTCAGTGAACTGATTCAGAGGGATGCCATGGTAGGTTGCCCTGAAGGACAAATGGGCCACCAACAGCTGTTTGACCTCCAACAGCAACCTTTTCAAGCACAAGAATAGTCCCTTCTGATGTGCAAAAAAACCCAAACAGATATGGCTTGGCTAAATAAGGAACTTCTAACCAAGCCCAAATGCAAAAAAAAAAAAAAAAAAAAAAAGTCTTCAGACAGTGGAAATGAGAGCAGACTGCTTGGGAAGAACACTGAAGCATCACCCAGGTATACCCAGGTATATTTTGAATCAGGAAAGTCAAATTGAAGCTCAAGTTAAAACTAGTGATGGACATGAAGGAGAATAAGACCTTTTATAAACAAATCAGCACAAAAATGAAGACCATGTTTGTCTGCTGCTGAATGAAGCAGGTAACGTAACTGACAGAGAACACAATAAAAGCTGAGATACTCAATGCCTCAGTCATTCCTAGCAGCGTCTGTTCTCAGGTCTCCCAGGTCCCTGGTGACAGCAAAACTTAGGGAAGAGCAGTACTACCCATTGTAGAAAAGAATCAAGTTAAGGACTACTTAAGTAAACGGGTCATACACAAGTCCTGAGATCCAGAGAGAGTATATCTGAAGGTGCTGAAGCGTCACTGACTTTGAGGCCATTCTACCGTCTCTGACAGACTGTAGTGACTACGGGAGATTCCTGATGACTAGAAATAGGCAAATGTTATACTCTAAGGTAAGAGCAAGGGTCATGAAAGCTACAGGCTAGTCCAGCTCACCTCAGTCCTGGGAAGACTATGGAGTAGATCATGGAAGCCATTGCCATACATGCAAGCAAAGAGAGGACGACTCACCAAATCCAGCATTTCTAAGGGCAAGTAGAATTTTGAGCTTCATTCTCAACACAACCCTAGACTTGTCATGCAAGTTAGCTAAGCTACTTTTCAGTTGCTCAATTTCTTTTCTTATATGAGTATCACATTACCCAGCACTCATTGGTGTTTTGAACTAACTTGATTAGCACTGATAATATGATCCAGCTCTTCAAGAAAGGATCTCAAAACTCTCTCCAGTGTCATTATATGAAGGTATATGTCCTTCAGACACCTTTTATCTATCACATTAATCAATGACCTTTATAGAGGAAAGAGCTCTGTAATTTGTGAACTTCAGTTTGTTTAGCACATCTCTTGCTGAAATGTCATATTTAAATTAGTATGCATACCATAAGAGCAGCCTCAAATCATTAAAAAATTCATATTCAAAATAATTTCAAAGTTAATAGTAGTTGATACCCTTGGCTCATTATTCCCTACTCCAGCAGAATGTACATTGGCATAAAAAAAAACCAGACCATTTCAAATTTGCATGGGTCATTTCAGAACGAAGAGCTTTTCCAAGCACCTAACATTTTTACTCCAGGTCTGTCAAGGTCTGTCACTTGACTTTGAAGCACTACAGTCATCCACAAGCTTTTCCCTTGGGTACTTGAGAGGGCTCATGCTCTGGGTAGTCCTCAGAAAAATTTGATTCATGTCTACTTTCAACATGAATAGGTTTAACGTGCGTTTTGTCTTTTCTTACAAGTGTAATATTTAGGCTCCTGTGAGATGCAGTTCTACATCAGCTCCTTCCCTCAGAAAGAAAAGACTCTCTGCTTTTTCAAAACGAGCTGTTTATAGTCAGGTGATTTGAATCTTGACTGCTCCTGCCTAGAAAGAAACAGTACTGTAATCTCAATTAAACATTGTTTTCTCTCTTCCCAGGAGCACTGTACTCTCCAAGACCTGCCATTGCTTTTTCCTTCATGGCAAAAAAAAATTGTTAATGATACCAATTAAGTGACACGAATGTCATTTCTACATTTTTACTCTGTTCCAGGTCAGTAAGATTGCAACTGAAAAACAATGACATAGCAACTTTGAAAGAGTTTAGGGAAAAGGTTCTTTGCAAAATGGAAATACTGCAAAAAATGTAAGTGCAGTGAACCAGAAGGTGTTCTGATATACGAGTTGACACAGGGCATTCACAACTGTGTGCTGTATTGTTCTGGTGGGAATCTGCCCAGGCAGTCCTGTGAAACAGGCGTGTCATTTTACCCATTGCCTTCTGACCTTGCAATTGCTAGACACAAAGTAAATTGAGAAGAGTGGCAGCTGTCAATTAATTTTGATTTATTTTCAATTATTTTAATTTTCATACATAATTAGTTTTATAATTTCCTTAATATGCTTGAAAATTACATTTCTCTTTTCAACCTTCCTTAAATAAAAGCTGAATCTTTTTTTCTATTGAAAATTACACTTCCTTACTTCTACAGGAAGAGAAGCAAATTTGGCTTTTATGGTATACTCCTCCACTTTCCTTGATAGCAAACGTGCTTGTTTAGTCACACAACTGATAACTTGCACTTCCTTTTTATAACACAGGTAGACAACAGAACTAAATTTCTTGCTTTCCTAGTATGACCTTACTTTGTGTGTGTGAAATACTAGTGTTTCCAAACATTGCATTTCCGAGCAGTCTCCTCCCAGGTTTGAATAATACTAGATCATTCTCTTCAGCTTAGCATCAACTGAGATTGATTGAGGAATGATTAATCAATATTTAAGAACCAACTGCAAAATAAGCTTGGAGTTATTTTGTACTGTGGCTTAAATATGTATTGCTTACAGGGTGAAAAATTACTAATGATGGGAAAATATACATATAATTAAATACATATAAACATATAGTTAAACGACCATCTGAGTTTAAAATTTGATTTAAGCTAATGATCTGTCTTCTTAATACTGTAATCAGTCAGGTCAGGAGTTCTCCTATGACTTCTGGATTGCAGATTTACCTCCAGCATTTTTTTCTGAGGCATACTGAAGTGAAACATTAACAACAGTCTCCAGCAATAATCCTATGTGTAGCTTGTCATCAGCACATGCTGGAGATACTGACACATTCTACCCAGTCTATCTTGTGACAGACTGAAAGGAAAAACAAGAAATCAGCCTTGCTTGCTATTTACAAACACACATGGAGAACAGATGTTTCCTTTGTTTTCCCTGTACTTGTTTGTCTAGGAGTGCAAAAATCCAAGGGCATTAATAACAGAGGAATCAGAGAACCCCATGAAGTTTTGCCAGGTTATAAAATATACAAAAAGATATTGAACATAATGTTTCAACACAATATAGACAACCACAACAAATATCAGTAAAGTATAATGCTCTCATAACATGAATGAAACATAAAACACTAAGAAAGTGAGTAGTTGTAGCAACTACAATTGGAGCACAAAAGATTAGCAGGCTGGCATGAAAATTTTTCTACCTAACGTCTACAAAAAGAATTAGAGATAACTTAATCCAAAGGGATTCTTTAGATTTAAAATAACTTCACAATTTTTATTTAGTATGCTGAATGATTGGATCTCATTTAATTCCAAGCAAGTCTCAGTAACTTACTGGCAACTTGGGAGAAAAACATATCCCCTCTGGCCATGCCCTGGACAGAACCACAACTACTGTTGAACCAGCAGGAACACACTTTTGCTGTCTGTAAAGAAAAGCACAAATCACATTCACCACTAGTTCACAGCTCGCATAAATACCTATCATGCATTGTTCCTTCTGCTACATGATTATCAGACAACCACTCACTTTGGATTTAACATAAACCAGACAACAGAGTTATTTGATTTTTGTAAGGTATTTGCAGTCACAGAATCACAGAATCAATCAGGTTGGAAGAGACCTCTGGGATCATCGAGTCCAACCATTGCCCTGACACCACCCTGTCAACTAGACCATGGCACTAAGTGCCATGTCCAGTCTTTTCTTAAACACATCCAGACATGGTGACTCCACCACCTCGCTGGGAAGGGGAGTTCCACAGTCTAATGACCCTTTCTGAGAAGAAATGCTTCCTAATGTCCAACCTGAACCTCCCCTGGCGAAGCTTGAGGCTATGCCCTCTTGTCCTATCGCTAGTTGCCTGGGAGAAGAGGCCGACTCCCACTCTGCTACAACCTCCCTTCAGGTAGTTGTAGACTGCAATAAGGTCACCTCTGAGCCTCCTCTTCTCCAGGCTAAACAACCCCAGCTCCCTCAGCCGTTCCTCGTAGGTCAGACCCTCCAGACCCTTCACCAGCTTGGTCGACCTCCTCTGGACTCGCTCCAACACCTCAACGTCTTGCTTGAAGTGCGGGGCACAGAACTACTACCCCCTGCTCATCTTCCAGACAGGTGGGGAAGAAGCTGCATCCCGTAGTCTGAGGGGGATGAAGAAAGACTACAAGGCCCTAGGACGGTTGGTGAAAGAGTCTGGGGCGCAAGTTGTTTTCTCCTCCCTCCTTCCATTTTCAGGTGATGACGTGGGATGGAACAGTAGGATTCTCTCTATTAACGCCTGGCTACGAGACTGGTGCTACAGGCAGGGCTTTGGGTTCTTTGATAATGGCTGGTTTTATAAGGCAACAGGCGTGACAGTGATACATGGGAAAGGTTTATGTCGTAGGGGCAAAAGGGTTCTGGGACAGGAATTAGCAGGGCTCATTCGGAGAGCTTTAAACTAGATTCGAAGGGGGATGGGGTAGTAGCTGGGCTTGCACCACTGGGGCAATGCTCTAGTGTTGAGGTAGACCAGGAGGCCCCCCATCCCCCTGGGGTGAAGTCAGGGGGTGAATCTGGCATGAAATCGGTGTGCCCAGCTCGCTCCCTGAAATGCCTGTACACCAATGCACGCAGCATGGGGAATAAGCAGGAGGAGTTAGAAATCCGTGTTCGGTCGGGGGGCTATGATCTAGTGGCAATTACAGAGACTTGGTGGGACGCCTCGCATGACTGGAATGTGGTCATGGATGGCTATGTCCTGTTCAGGAAAGACAGGCCGCTAAGGAGAGGTGGTGGAGTTGCTCTTTATGTGAGTGAGCAGCTAAAATGTATTGAGTTCTGTCCAGGGGTGGATCAGGAGTGAGTTGAGAGTTTGTGGGTGCGAATTAAGGGGCAGGCTGGCAGGGGTGATACTGTTGTGGGTGTCTATTACAGGCCACCGGATCAGGATGAGGAGGGTGATGAGGCCTTCTACAGGCAGCTGAGAGCAGTCTCGCAATTACAGGGCCTGGTTGTTGTGGGGGATTTCAACTACCCTGATATTTGCTGGGAGGCCTACTCAGCCAGCCATCCTCAGTCCAGGAGGTTCCTCCAGTGCATTGATGATAACTTTCTGATGCAAATGGTGGATGAGCCAAGTAGGAGAGGAGCGCTGCTGGATCTGATCCTCACTAACAAGGAGGGTCTGGTGGAAGAGGTGAAGGTTGAGGGCAGCCTTGGTTGTAGCGACCATGAGATGGTAGAGTTCAGGATCTCATGTGGCAGGAACAGAATAGCTAGCAGAATCACAACCCTGAACTTCAGGAGGGCCAACTTTGGCCTTTTCAAGCAATTGCTAGGGGAAATCCCATGGGACAGGGTACTAGAAGGTAAGGGGGCCCAAGATAGTTGGTTAGCGTTCAAGGACTGCTTCTTCCGAGCTCAAGATCAGAGCATCCCAACAGGTAGGAAGTCAAGGAAGGGTAGCAGGAGACCTGCATGGTTGAACAGGGAACTGCTGGGCAAACTCAAGTGGAAGAAGAAGGTGTACAGATCGTGGAAGGAGGGGCTGGCCACTTGGGAGGAATATAAGTCTGTTGTCAGAGGATGTAGGGAGGCAACTAGGAAAGCTAAGGCCTCCTTGGAATTAAACCTTGCAAGAGAGGTCAAGGACAACAGAAAGGGCTTCTTCAAATACATTGCAGGTAAAGCCAACACTAGAGGCAATGTAGGCCCACTAATGAATGAGGTGGGGGCCCTGGAGACAGAGGATAAAAAGAAGGCGGAGTTACTGAATGCCTTCTTTGCCTCTGTCTATACTGTTGGAGGCTGTCCTGAGGAGCCCTGGACCCCTGCGGCCTCAGAAGAAGTCAAGATAGAGGAGGAATCTGTCTTGGTTGATGAGGGCTGGGTCAGGGACCAATTAAGCAACCTGGATGTCCATAAATCCATGGGTCCTGATGGGATGCACCCGTGGGTGCTGAGGGAGCTGGCGGAAGTCATTGCTAGGCCACTCTCCATCATCTTTGCTAAGTCGTGGGCAACGGGAGAGGTGCCTGAGGACTGGAGGAAAGCGAATGTCACTCCAGTCTTCAAAAAGGGCAGGAAGGAGGACCCGGGTAACTATAGACCGGTCAGCCTCACCTCCATCCCCGGAAAGGTGATGGAGCAACTTGTCCTTGGTGCTGTCTCTAGGCACATCAAGGATAGGGGGATCATTAGGGGCACTCAGCATGGCTTCACCAACGGGAAGTCTTGCTCAACCAACTTGATAGCCTTTTATGAGGATGTAACCCGGTGGATAGATGATGGTAAAGCTGTGGATGTGGTCTATCTCGATTTCAGTAAAGCGTTTGACACGGTCTCCCACAGCATCCTCGCAGCTAAACTGGGGAAGTGTGGTCTGGATGATCGGGTAGTGAGGTGGATTGTAAACTGGCTGAAGGAAAGAAGCCAGAGAGTAGTGGTCAGCGGGACAGAGTCCAGTTGGAGGTCTGTGTCTAGCGGAGTTCCACAAGGGTCGGTTCTGGGACCAGTTCTATTCAATATATTCATTAATGACTTGGATGAGGGATTAGAGTGCACTGTCAGCAAGTTCGCTGATGACACAAAACTGGGAGGAGTGGCTGACACACCGGAAGGCTGCGCAGCCATTCATAGAGACCTGGACAGGCTGGAGAGTTGGGCGGGGAGAAATTTAATGAAATATAACAAGGGCAAGTGTAGAGTCCTGCATCTGGGCAAGAACAACCCCATGTACCAGTACAAGTTGGGGACAGAGCTGTTGGAGACCAGCGTAGGGGAAAGGGACCTGGGGGTCCTAGTGGACAGCAGGATGACCATGAGCCAGCAATGTGCCCTTGTGGCCAAGAAGGCCAATGGCATCCTGGGGTGTATTAGAAGGGGTGTGGTCAGCAGGTCGAGAGAGGTTCTCCTCCCCCTCTACTCTGCCCTGGTGAGGCCGCATCTGGAGTATTGTGTCCAGTTCTGGGCCCCTCAGTTCAAGAAGGACAGGGAACTGCTAGAGAGAGTCCAGCACAGAGCCACGAAGATGATTAAGGGAGTGGAACATCTCCCTTATGAGGAGAGGCTGAGGGAGCTGGGTCTCTTTAGCTTAGAGAAGAGGAGACTGAGGGGTGACCTCATTAATGTTTATAAATATGTAAAGGGCAAGTGTCAAGAGGATGGAGCCACGCTCTTCTCAGTGACATCCCTTGACAGGACAAGGGGCAATGGGTGCAAGCTGGAACACAGGAGGTTCCACTTAAATTTGAGGAAAAACTTCTTTACTGTAAGGGTGACTGAACACTGGAACAGGCTGCCCAGAGAGGTTGTGGAGTCTCCTTGTCTGGAGACATTCAAAACCCGCCTGGACGCGTTCCTGTGTGATATGGTCTAGGCAATCCTGCCCCGGCAGGGGGATTGGACTAGATGATCTTTCGAGGTCCCTTCCAATCCCTAACATTCTGTGATTCTGTGAACTGGACACAGTATTCAAGGTGCGGCCTCACCAGTGCCGAGTACAGAGGGACGATCACTTCCCTAGACCGGCTGGCTACACTATTCCTAATAGAGGCCAGGATGCCTTTGGCCTTCTTGGCCACCTGGGCACACTGCTGGCTCATGTTTAGCCGGCTGTCGATCAGCACCCCCAGGTCTCTTTCCACCGGGCCGCTTTCTAACCACTCTTCCCCCAGCCTATAGCGCTGCATGGGGTTGTTGTGGCCGAAGTGTAAGACCCAGCACTCGTTCTTGTTGAACCTCATGGCGTTGTCACTACACATCCCCCTGTACTACCCCATACCTCCCTGAAAGAAGAGATAGATGAGGATCAGAGGTAGATATGTTTACAATACTGTGACAGAAAACCACAAGAAGTTGTAGGACTGTCAGATACACTCAGCAGCTATATACATGCACATATACACTTATCACATCATTTATTTATTGCCAGAAAGAGGTTTTCTGCTTTCCATTCAGCTGAGATGTTCAGTGCTGAATAAAAAACTGTCCATTTATGCCCTGTAGTTAGATTTCAGTTGATGATACAGTTCAGTGTTTATCAAGGTCTAGGGAAGTGATCATCCCTCTGTACTCGGCACAGGTGAGGCCGCATCTTGAGTACTGTGTTCAGTTCTGGGCCCCACATTTCAAGAAAGATGTTGAGGTGTTGGAGCGAGTCCAGAGGAGGGCGACCAAGCTGGTGAAGGGTCTGGAGGGTCTGTCCTACGAGGAACGGCTGAGGGAGCTGGGGTTGTTTAGCCTGGAGAAGAGGAGGCTCAGAGGTGACCTTATTGCAGTCTACAACTACCTGAAGGGAGGTTGTAGTGAAGTGGGAGTTGGCCTCTTCTCCCGGGCAACTAGCGATAGGACAAGAGGACACAGCCTCAAGCTTCGCCAGGGGAGGTTCAGGTTGGACATCAGGAAGAATTTCTTTACAGAAAGGGTCATTAGACATTGGAACGGGCTGCCCAGGGAGGTGGTGGAGTCAACATCTCTGTATGTGTTTAAGAAAAGACTGGACAGGGCACTTAGTGCCATGGTCTAGTTGACAGGGTGGTGTCAGGGCAACGGTTGGACTCGATGATCCCTGAGGTCTCTTCCAACCTGGTTGATTCTGTGATTCTGTGAAGGCACAGTGTACCTCCTGCCAAGAGAATGGGCAGACTAAATGCATACATCACCATTGGTTCTGAGCACATGATTGCTACCTGTTAGGCATACGCTACATTTACTGGTCAGTGGTACTGGGGCGGTTTCCTTCATGCTTCTGACAGAAAGGATAATCAGGTAATTGCTTTACAGAGCAACCACAGAACATCAACTTCTACAGGTTGAAATCAGAATCAAGAGGGGCAAGAATTTAGGAAATTCATGGAATTTAAAGTAAAAATCTTATTTTTTTTGCAGATATAGTCATACTTCAGCACTTTCCCATATGACATCGTATACTGAACTATTAACTTACAACTTTTTTTTTGCATGAAGACCAAAACACAGAAGCACAGAATGGTTGAGGTTGGAAAAAATCCCTGGAGGTCTTCTGGTCTAAGCCCCTGCTCAAATAGGGCCACCTAAAGCCAGTGGCCCAGGATCATGTTCAGATGGCTTTTGAATATCTTCAAGGATGGGGACTCCATAACTTCCCTGGGCAACCTGTGCCAGTGCTGTCACCCTCACAGTAAAAAAGGTTTCTCCTTATGCTCGGACAGAACCTCCTGTGTTTAAATTTGTGCCCGTTGCCTCCTGTCCTGCCACTGAGTCGTACTAAAAAGATCCTGGCTCCTTCCTCTTTGCACTCTCCCTTCAAGTATTTATATACATTAACAACATCCCTCTGAGCCTTATCTAGGCTAAGCAGCCCCAGCTGTCTCAGCCTTTCCCCGTATGAGAGATGCTCCAGTCCCTTAATCTTCCTAATGACCCTTTTCTGGACTGTTTCCAGTACATCCGTCTCTCCCTTGTAGTGAGTAGCCCAGAACTGAACACAGTACTTTGGGTGGGAACTACTGTAAGTTAAAAAAAAATCTTAATGTTCTTTAATGTTGGACAGTTGGATGTTTCTATCCAGTGAGGAATATCCTGCACCTTACATTGCAATGCTTTCTTCCAAGCTCACTGCAAAATCAGAATTTTGAGACTAAAAGATTTTACACAAAAATTAATTTCACTGTAACTTACTGATCAAGACTTAAAGAAGTCAAAGGGAGCGCTGCCACTGACTTAGTTGGGAATGGGATTCTACTAACTTGGCAAATCACACAGAATCACAGAATCAACCAGGTTGGAAGAGACCTCAGGGATCATCGAGTCCAACCGTTGCCCTGACACCACCCTGTCAACTAGATCATGGCACTAAGTGCCCTGTCCAGTCTTTTCTTAAACACATCCAGAGATGGTGACTCCAAATCAGAACAGTAGGAAGAAAATACGAAAAGCAGTCTGATCTATCACAATTCTATCATCAGTGGATAGTTACAAGAAACCTCACAGGTAAATCTCAGAAGGCCCATACAGATCTTTCGTAGTTCAGAGCTCACCAGCAGGCACTTCCCAACTACACAATCACTTACGAGCAGTCCTCTCCACCTCTATCAGCCAGCTAGGAGCTTTCTACTTTAGTGCATACAGGCCACAGTCCCCATCCTGTGCCCATATATTGAACCAAACGTACTCAACTGATTCAAGTATTGCCAGGTAGCAATAGTTTTAGTAGCCATAATGCTTACTTAAATAATCACATTAAATCAGGCTGCATTTTAACTAATTTTACCTCTGAGGAAGGAATGGAGATGCATCAGAGCATATCTGATTACCCAAGGTCAAACAATGAGGCTAAAGAGGCAAACCACAGCAGGACTAAAGCTTCTGCTGTGAGAATTTATTTACACATTCTGATCATACAGTCAATGTGCCACTCACAGAGTTCAGTTCACAATGTAAATACATATGAGACTACCAGCAAATTAGCGTAGGTTTAATTCACTCAAACACGTCTGTCATACCATCACATTTATGCTACTCTTGTTGTCTCTAGGAAAGCGTGAAATTTTTGGGTGATCCTATAAACAATCCCTTAAAACGTGAGATAACCATTTATTTGCTGGGTAGTTTAAATCACAATTAGGGATTACAATCAGCTAGAGTTAGCAAAAATCTCAGCCACATCCACAGAGGAAAAACAGGATATAATGACCCCTTACTACCTTCCTCCATTAGCTGTCTACATCAGTAGATCAAACTATGGCAACACAAAGAAATAAGGCAAACAAAGTACAACCCCCACCCTGTTTAGTCCACTAAAGTGTACGCAATCCTTTCATTTAGAAGGGATTTTTCTGTTTGTGTAACTTAATGCACTGAAGAGGATAGTATTGAAAACTTCACTTTTCCTTGTCATTTTCTCCCATCACAGTCATAATGGTGATGGAAATTTCAAATTCACTTCAGCTTTGTATGCTTGAACATTCCAAGAAGAGCTGACATTTAGGCAGCTTTATGCTTTTACAGCTGTTTTGCAGGGGAGAGTGCAGTGAATTTGAAGCAACTGTGGTTCACCCCCCCCGCCCCAACCCCGCTCTCCCCCTGCCCAACAGCCACTCAGGTGTGCAGCAACCTTAAAGAAGTGCAGAAACAGAAGGAAATTAAGCAGATGGCTATCAGCCATTTAATGATCATTGATGTTTTGTCCCTCTCTTACTCATAAAAATTACACACCCTTCTATGTTGGTTTCATAATCAGGGATTTTGAAGCCATTGCTATTTCTGTAGTCCGGCTGCCATAAAACCATACTTTCCTTTATATTTAATTAATACCTTATCTACTATTCAACAATCCCAGAAAGTAACAGATGTCTGTGTTAAAGAAACTGGAAAACTAACCACCCTGGACTCTTGTAGCCTCAGGAAACCAACATCCATGGTAAACTCACTTTCTGTGCCCCATGTTTACCACTTCCCATGCCTGTAGTCCTGGAAAAGCAGAAGCAAAAGAACTCATACAGATGATTCAGCTACTTTAGTAGGACTGGCCACAATACAGGTATTACATTCTTCTTTTTAACCCCCAAAGTAAGTACATACCTTCTTGTGATGCTATGAACATGAATCTGAATTCCTGGATTTGTATCTCTATCATGGTGTAAAACATAGTCACAAGTGTCATGCTTTAAACTCAGTGACAACTTTGTTTCATCAAAGTTCAGTAAGAAAATTAAAGAACAAAACGTTTCCGATCAGATTTGTGAGTGACAGAAAATGGCTTGTTTGTCAGTAATGATCAGAAGAATTTTGTTTCTTTTCATGGTGAAGTTATTTGAAATAAAATACACCTAAACACAGCTAAATTATGCTATACTACGAACAGCAAATGAATGGAAATATTAAAGAATTACCATCTTCCAGAAAATCCTGTCTCTGGACATCCAAAGGAACATGTAACTCAATGAGTTCTTAGTGAGACACTGTAGTTAAAGAAAAAGGATGGGAGTGCTCAGTTGTACATGTAAGAATAGTAAGAAAAATAAAGTGATTTAATCTCCCAAGCAAGGCATAATGAAGTGTCATGTTCTTAAGAATCAAAACAGATGCAATAACACAGAAGCACCTCTGCAGGGGGAAAATGGACTTCAAACAATGGACTCCAGTTTAAGAGAGAACAAGTCTAACACGAAGGGATGGCTGGAAATGATGATTAGGCAGTTTAAAATGGAGAATTAACAACTTTGGGTCTTTGATGGGGCAAGTCGTTGTGAAATGGTGATACTGCTCCTATGGATGTTTTCAAATTAAGTCTGATACACTTTTATGAGATGTTCACAGGACATTTCTCAGAAATCAAGCAAAATATAATTGCTCCATGTTCTTATCCTAGCATTCCTTTACAGCTTATACATGAAAAACAATGCATTTACCTTTATCCATACTGAAGAACAAATAGACGGTCTTAGGCTATTTGATTAAATCCTGATCTATCAAGCAAAGATAGTATTTGGTATTCATGATGCACTTAGCACCTCAGCTATTTTAAACCTGGGAAAATATTCTACAACACTGAACTAGGCATTAATGGTACACTGTATTGGTTATACAGAGAAAAATATTAAAACAATATACTGTGTTTCTTCATCTAGAAGAATTACGTGTGACAGGAAATCCCTACACTGTATATACATACCTCCCCTGTAAAAATGGATTTTAACATTGGTTCTACCTGCTTATTCCAAAGACTCAGTAATCATACATTTTGATTGGTATAATTTACATATACTTAAGCAGTAGCTAGCTCTCCAGGTGTAGAATTGCACCAACTCATCTTGAAGAAACTTTCCTTCTAAATCACAAATGCACTGGCATACAGAGTAACACAATGAACATAACACAGAAAAGTATTCACTCCTCATCCACATTATACTGCACAACATGAAATGTAATTTTTTTCCTCAAATAAAATATAAAAACGCTGTAAAAACAAATCAGAAATTACCAGGTTTATCTTGTATTCTCTTCCACTCCTTGAAGGCATTTTTCTTTTATTTATTCTACTACTTTTGGATACTTTTAGTTTTGCCATTTAGCAAGGCAGCCTAATGCCACCAAATCTCTAGCTGCTCCATCAGTGTTGTCTTAAGGATAGGACAGCTGGTAAAACATCTTACCAGAAAGCCTCACTAAGTTATCAGGCAGTTGCATTTTGCCAATATGACATTTTAAAAAGGGACAAAACTGAATGAGAATGAAATCAGTAAATGTTAATATCTTAATTCTGTTGTACACTGCAGGAAAGTCAGGGATCTGAGAGGACAGAGAGTGAAGGATTCTAGAAGAACCTCCGCCTTTACCTTTTTTTATAGGGGTAAATAGATAAGAATACATTCGAGATACACAAAAAGACCAGCAAAGAAAACTAGATCTAGAATTAGTTGCTGAAAGACACTTAATTGCAAGCAGAAGTAAAATAAGCCCCAAAATAAACCTACACTATTTAAAAAGGAAAGAGCACTATTAGATGAGACCAAGGTAACTAAGATGATGAGTAGGAAATAGAAGACTGTGACAGCCATTTATGGGAAGATTATGTGTCAGGGACCAATCGGCCCCTGTCTGGGGAATTTGCTAGTCCCGACTGGTCAGGTCAGAACCCCACCAAGCTAGCTCCACCTATTCAGGTCAGAGCCCTGCTTGTCCCCAGGTCAGAGCCCTGCTTGTCCCCTTGTCCGGGAAAAGTCGCTAGACCTGGCTGATCAGATTTGGACCCCACTCAGCTAACTCCGCCCATGCAGAGGTTTCAGATTATCCCTAAAAATAATCTAGGATTTCTTTGGAAAGGTTTTTTACCTTGTTTGTAATGACTACTACTCCCTCTGCACAAGTGCATCAAGTGTTACCATAAGACAAAAAAAAATATCAGAAAGATGAAGTAGCATTCATTTTTGTCTGTTTGGGCCTTCCTGGACCTGAAGGTTGAGTATGGGGAGGTGCTCAATATTTTAATTCTTGTTTAGGCTCTTCACTAAACTGATCATACATATTTCTCAACTGCATTCGGTTTTGTTTGAATTTTAGTGAGGCTTGTATACATCATACTAGCAGCTTCTCAGCATAAACAGAAAAAAAAATAAACCAACATATAAACTGATTGTCGAGTTCCTTATGAAAAACATACTGTCAACACTATTTTTTATTTTATGCTCTAATTTGGGGCAATTGACATTGTCAGAAAGCTGAAATAGAGTAAAACACAGAGACTGCTGTGACAATTTTTAAATAATTTATCATCCAGATCTTGGAAGAACAGTCTTCATTGTCTTAACAAAGACAATTTTTTACCCAAAGACTGTAAGAGAAACAGGAAACTGTGGAGAGAGGAAAGGTTGGACATTAGGAAGAATTTCTTCTCAGAAAGGGTCATTAGGCATTGGAAGGGGCTGCCCAGGGAGGTGGTGGAGTCACCATCTCTGGAGGTGTTTAAAAGAAGACTGGACATGGCACTTAGTGCCATGGTCTAGTTGGCAGGGTGGTGTCAGGGCAGCGGTTGGACTCGATGATCCCAGAGGTCTCTTCCAACCTGGTTGATTCTGTGATTCTGTGATTCAATGCACAAGTACTTTAAAGTTCATAGGAAAACAGAACTTTCCTCTTTTATTTACTTTGCTTTTCTGCTGAATGTAGGAAGAATTGTTTAGAGTAAATAAAATAGGTTACCTAATCTGCATTAGTTTACTAACAATTCTGTTAAACTAGCACAAAAAAATATTTTCAACTTATGCATTTTTGAAAGTGTTAATTACTGTCTTTAAGTGCTTTCTTGAGCATAAATCTATTTAAACTGCTCTATTTCCTAAAATAAGACGCACATCTAGGCCAACATTTCCAAGAACAACACTATCTAAGCAACCAAACACTTCCTAATTTTTGCCGTTTTTCAATTTTATACATACCTATAAAATTTAATGCTCAAAATGCAACTAAGCAAAGAAGAAAAGTGTCAGAGCTGAAAATATATTCTGAAAGACATAACACAAACCTTAAATATTTGCATAAAGGAATTATGTATACAAGTAGCATTAAACAGCTATACCTGGAGGGCATAGACTGTGAATTTAAAATTTACTTTCAATGTCTTCTAGATTCTGGAAGCTTTTAGAATTCACATGAAACACCAGTTTTGCTAGGCTTGAAAACTTCACATTAATGTTCCTTTATTTTTTTTGTGTATTATGTGAACAGCAGCAGAGAAAATGACATTGAATAATCATTAAACAACTGGGGAAGTTTATGTATTTACTGTGTGTTTTCAAACAACACTTTACCGTGCCTCTTTCTAATATGTCTTGTTCTTAACTTCATGGTTAAGAATTAATAATGGGCTTAATCAAAATGTTCAACAATTCAACACTGTTAGTGAGGACAAACTATGAGAAAAAGAAATTAGTTATAAAATTAGATTATGCAAACAATAAAAGTATAACAAAATTGCAATTCATTTCTCTTTTTGATGTTTTTACAACAGTGAAAAATGCTCCACCATTACCACTCAACATTTATGGGTTTTGTATGTTTAAATCAATTAAATTTTCAACTCCTCAGTAACCCTGTTTCCTAGACACTAAACCCACTTCTTTTTACCTTTGACTAATCAACAACCATGGGCAGTAATACTCATAAACAAAAATAAAAAATTAATCAAACTTCACAAAGAATCTGTAAGATCTAGAATCAATTGTGGCAAGAGTTTATCTGGATAGACACTGGTCAGACTGTCTCTTTCCACAAGCATTAACTGTAAAGAAATACAAATATAAAAAATGCACACTGAAAAATTATTTGAAAAGTCCACAATAAAATTGAAATCCACGAATTTCATTCAAAATAATTGTTCATGACTTCCCTCCCTCCGAATGTCCATGAATTTAAGACATAAATTTATTTCTGATGGATATTTTGACACAACTATTACAACATCACTGAACCCAAACCTATGCAGCACAAGTGCTCTTATTCTTTCATGTATTAAATCAGGTTGGCAATACATGTATGAAATTGAAAACCTGAGCATCAAGTTCAGCTCCCTCTCTTCTTTTCCTTAAAGACAAAAAAGAAAGGCTGTGCAAACTGTTTGATACATTTAAATCTACAGAAGATGCATATGCACAGAGCGAACTACAGTGTTTAGAGGATCTAGAAAGCTTAGTGTAAAATGCTCTGGGCAGCCATGGAAGACAAAGGAATTAAAAAAAAAAAACTCAAGAAGTGTACAAGATCCTAAAGGTCAAAATGTATCTCTAAAACTAACAAATAGTTTTAGTTCAAAATTGTACTTCTCAATAAATGGAGAATACAATGTTCCGAGTCGCATTTGAACCCTTCCTGGGAAACCAATGTGAAAAAGATCTTGATATGAAGTAAAGAAACACCACTTTTTTCCTTCCTCCTGGAACATGCCGTTACAAATGGAAGTTGAGAAGAAAAGGGGTCTGATACTTCATGACCTTCCTGTATGCTATACTGTAATATGTAGCCACCAACAACAGAGAAGTTTCTCTCCAACAGAGGTCTAAGAATGTCACCTTGGGGTCCAGTTCTCCCTCTTTAGACTGCAGGCTTGAGAAGACCAGTTCCGAAGAGCATGATGTTCATTACTTAAGCAACAAATTACTACAAAACCAATAAATCAAATAACCAATAACCTAATCAACTAGTAAACACACCGCTACTTTTAATTTGCAATTACATCATTGTACACACTATCACACACAACTACAAAGCTACTAATTATCGACTTCAAAACCTATGAACCACACACAACCACTACTGGACTACAAATCTCTCTCATATGAGGGTGGAGGCCTACCCTTCTTTGCTCTAGCCTCCCACACCAAGATTTTTGAAAGCAGACGTGACTGACAGTCCAGTAGGTTGACTAAGAGGGTGTTCCTCCAGTTGGGCTTGGATCTGTAGGACAGCCTCTGCAAAAAACTGCACTCCTACCATCAGAAGGACATCCCCTTCTGTTCTTCATCAACTGAGTTCATACTTCCTTCTCTGTTTTTTCCCCATTTCTGGATCTTTGTTTTTGACTTCCTTATACCACCATGTCTTCTAACAAATAAACAACATACTTTAAGTAGTTTTTCCAGTTTTTCTATATCTATACTTAAATCATGTTTCTTATGTCATTACCTGGTCAATCACAGCTTTATACGATGTTACTGATCTCCAGTAAATACAGAATTGGTTACTTTCACAGCATAGCAAGGGGCTAGCTGCTCCCTAAGCAGCGGGGAAGCTGGGAGCCAAGGGAGATCCCCAGGCTGCCAGAGCATAGGCCTTTCTACCTAGGGCCTATCCCACATGCCAAGAAGTGAGCAGGGCAGGGTGGGTGGAAGAGGCCCAGTCTCAAGTCCAGATCACCATGGGAATCTATGATGAAGCAGGTCTGACATCAAATTGGGAAGTTAGGACCAGACTAGGGTTCAGACAGTCTGATGACTGCCAGGCGGGTCAAGAGCAACAAGGCACGTCCAATGTTAAGCCAGGAAGAGAGTCCACAGGTCAAGAACTACAAAGTCCACAGCCAGGCAACAGGCACAGAGGTGATGGGGCTGCAGATAGACTCACCTTCGGTGTCAGTGGGCTGATGGACCCAGGTTGAGCTGAAGTGGAACTCCTGAGCCCACAGCAGGACTGGTGGAGGTCCTAGGGCAGAATGCTCAGGGTCAGGAAGCTCCCCTTAGCACCCTAAGGGCCCTGACAGTTACCTAGGCACTGTTTGCCTTTCAAGGTCCTACTCACCAAAAGGTCCAAAAGCCATCTGAGTCATAGTGATTACATTATTGTTTGCCTCACATGCTCCCCCAGGACAAATAATTCTATTTATCCTTGATACCCATACCTAAGTCCAATTGAGTTTAAACATTTCCTTACCTTATACACAGGGAATCTATATACCTGAGTAACATAGTTTTCACACACTTTTGTGCCCACAAAGCATCCTGCTTTCTATGGTAACTGCTTGATTGGAGATCATTGACCTTGAAACACTCCTTGGATAACATCCTGGTTCCCTTCAAGGATCTTAGCTGATGTTTGGTACTCCATAAGGCCCCTCTTGCTCACAAAGTCAAAATAGCCTTCAGAAGGTAGTCTGCTGGTTGTCTGCCACTTAAGAGACATAACTGATTTTTGCTTGAAGTTTTTCCTTTAATAGCTGTATGACTGATGAATATCATGAAAACAACACGTATTTCAGAACTGAAATACAAGCACTCCAAAATCTCATCTTAACTTGACTTTTACTCCTGTAAAACATAAATCACTTTAAATCAAGTAAAAAATGTATTTAAAAATAAAATACATTTGTAACAGATAAAAAAAAAAGGAAAATGTTTTTTAATATTTTCTCCAAGAAATAACAGTTCTCTTGACTTCAGAGCACTGCAGGGTTTTAGAAGGAATTATAAGTGTTTCCAGATTTTTCCTCCAGAAAACAATCAGTCCTTCATTAACTGAAAATATTAAACTACACACCCAGTCAATGATTAATTATTTGACAATGGCAAATTAATGGGGAATCAGGTCAATTATATTAATTGTCATTGGCAATTCTCTGCTTCTATAACAACATTAAACTTAAATTTAATTTAAAAAAATTTGGTTATGTTTTCAAAAGTCATCCCTATTGTCATCAGATCCATACGTCTAATCACACTATGCTCTAATTATACTGGCAGAATGCTAGACCTGCAAAATAGATTAGAAGAATGTTCAAAGACACGCGAGATAATCTTTTTATTTTAACAGTGGAAGCATTAACTATTTCTTTAAGTTAATGTTTCTTAGTTCCAGGGACATGCCTCTGTGTTTCACAACAGTTCATGTAACTAGATTGGAAAGCTGTGCCCTTTGTTCCCTTGTTCAAACTTCCGTTTCAATTAATACAGGGTCACAACATCTATTAAGTGTATGGAAAACTCTCTCAACCATCTGAAATTATGCAGTGACCCCCATGACATTCAGCTAATCAACACTGTACTTTAATTTCTGTGTAATCTTCATTAAAGAAGTCAATCTTTCCACTGAAGGACCAAGATGCAGTGTCTTCAAGAACAGATTCAACAATAGAGACTAGTGACAAAACAGACTTCTGTATGCAAATACCACAAAATCAAAGGAAACAAAAAAAAATAACAAGTTTTCCTAATTTTTAGCTGAGGGAGAAAGCAAGATGCAACCTCTGTCTTCAAAAGTATATTTTATTAGTATGCTGTGTGGCTAGTATCAACTTCAATTCTTTGTTTACTTTTCTACATCTGCAGTAGCTTCAGTTTAGTTAAAACAAAGTCAAGGTAATATCTTCCTGCAATACAAACAACTTTAATAAATTATATGCACGTCCCAACTATATCTAGGCTACAGAAAACTGAGAAGACATACCCAAAAAGTAGAAAAAAGGGAAGACTATGCTTCTGAGGAGTGGTGTTGGAACTGCTTTCTGAAAAACCCTGAAGGTCTAGAACTGCCATCCTACTAAAATTTTTCCAGGTAGTAATCCACTTCTCTGTGTGGTCTCCAGACCACTAACCTTTTTGCCAAGTAAAATCTCGGAAGACTGATGAATTGATGACTAACAGAGACCTAAGAAACAAGGGATTCTGGAGGAAGCAACTGGAGAAAGCACAGCTTAAAAACCACTCTGCAGCTATTATTACTAAATAGCATGTATGTAACTCCAGTCTGTCAAACCCTAATGCATAGAATAAATTTACCCAAAAGACCAAAACAAATTACTTTTCTCCCAATGCTGCAGCCAAGAAATACTGGTCAGTTTGTTCCTCTGTGTGTGTAACGTGACGTACAACTCACAGCTGCCACAATGGACAGAGCTTTGCAATGTTCTTGCTGTAATGCTGCCACTGGAGGAAGGTGAAGGCATTCCCAAGATGCAAAACATGTTCTGCAGCTCAGTGTATGGAAAGCCACCACCTATGTAATTTCTATTTATTACACGAGTCTCATAGACTACTGCTGGAATTTACACTCTACCATGTTTTGATGTGTCAATTCTCAAAACACAATTCTTTTTACCAAAAACATAGAAAAATATATAGATGAGAAAGGAACAAGATCAGAAGCAGCATATATTATCATCTGTATTTTATAAGAAACAGGCACAAAAACTGAAAGTGATTCTTCCATTTATCTGATCACAGAAGTCAGTGAATTCCCACCTCATATAGCAAGTACAGATAAGAGATAATGAAAATAAATATTAATCATTCCACAACATGGAATTAGAAGCCTGATCTGAAGTTCAGTTTTGTGTTCTGATAAAAAGGACTTTAGGTCTGGCTACTACAGTTATGTGGAAAGAATGGAAAATAAAAGCATAAATACAAAAATGGCATTTTGAGAAAAATAAGGAGGAAATTGGATAAATATCATGTATCAAAAGAAAAAAATACATTTTTTTATAAATTCAGTTTCCCTGACTCTTTAGAGTTGAGAAAAAAATTCCAAACAGCTGCAATAAAAGTATTTGGAAAATAGAATTCTATATCCTATAAAAATAATTACAATACAGCAACTAAAATATAGATAGCCTGTAATTCTACTTATAAGAAATATGAAAGAAGGTTTCAACACTGGATGTAAAGGAAAATATTACATGTAGCAGGGTCTGGTTTCTGCAAATCCCTTTTCCTAAAGGGTGTGTTTACGTTGCTTTTAATTCACAACCGAGATGTTCCCAAGAATTAAGACTCGTGAGGTTCTTGGATTTTGTTTCCATTAGCACTGTTTCCTTTATGTCCTTTATAGTGACAAAGAAATTGATCATCTGGAATTACTGTAAGTAAACAGGTAGCAGGCATTCCCTTGTCCTTTCTCATTTCTGTATTCTTCATTTTTATACATACGTGCATACCTACACATATATATGCACATGGGTATCTATATTAATATATACATATATAATTAATACCCCTCCCCAGTAACATGGCTTAGATATTTAGCTACATACTGTTTTGGTTGTCTCCTTAATTGAAATTGCTCTTTCCTGACTGCTCTCTTCTCTTACACAGTCATTCGAGTGTAAGGTCAAAAATTTAGCTGGAAGAAGGACAAAATTTGATGATTTATGAGGAGCAAAAAACAAGTCATCGTGTACATAAAGCAATTTGTCTAGAGACAAAGGAAACTGATTAACATACTTTTGAGCATTTATCAACCAACCATGACAAAGAAGTATTTACAATCTCTTAACTTTTTCTGAAATTATATCCTAAACTCAAATAATACTTTTTCTTTCATTTGGAAACAAATTTTAGCATAAAGAATTGTGGGGTTCTTTTCCCAGCAGGATTAGATAAAAAAATGCATAACTTCAAAATTCAAAAGTATCTTTAGTTCACAGATGTAATATGTTTGTGCATCACAGATACTTAAGCACAAGATGAGACCACCATCCTCATCCTCTCATATTCTTGATCCTAATTATATAAAATTTCTTAATCCAATGTTTTCCTGATCACAATTGCAGAATATTTTCAGCCACAGAAAACATTCTACCAGTGAGCTTTGAAATTTTTCTTTTGAAAGATATTATGACATCTTTACTTAAAGAGACCCTACTACTAAGTTTTTTCACTGCCCTTTCTCAGTCCATCTCTCTGTCATCTTCTCCCCCTCCTACATTTTCTTCTCCCTTTTGATCTTTTAAAGCCCTCTGTTTCTTCCATCCCTCCCTTCTTTCTTCTCCAGCTTTTCTTGGTTTTGATTATATTATTCTCTTTATAATTTTTCGTACTGGACTTCTCTAGAAGGCAAAACGTATTCTATGCTCTCCTTACCTCTGAAGCTACAAAAAAATCAAGTTGTCTCCTGAAGTATTACTAGAAGTTCTTATGGTGTAAGTCACATTCAATGACTATCAGATACCAGAACCTGGTATCAGACAAACAAGACTTACAAAAAAGGAGCATTAAGCCTTAATGTTCTATAATCTGTTTAAAACTGTATAACACAAAACATTTTGTCACTGTTAGAAACATACTGCCTTAGTGTTTACTGGACATTTGGTTAACAATTCTTACTGCTATACCTTTCCTTGGTCTGAGGACACTTTTATTTGCTAGGGATATAGCCAGTTCTGCTTCAGTGACCAGCATTACTTCTTTCCCTTCAGAGAATAATTAGCTAAAAAAATAATACTCAGGTTGTATTTCTAGCCTTTTCTGCTTCGATTCAGGGGGAAACGTGTTTGGTGCTAGCAGGGAACAGTTCATATAGCTAAAGAGGTAGGCAAAACTATTAATCTGCAACTTAGCAGAGAATTTGCCTTCAGTATTGAAAAGAAGATTCACATAGAGGCTATAAAACTCCCAGCAAAGACAACATGCTTAAATCAAACAATTGTTTTTCATTAGTGTAGGTATAGCCATGGAATCACATTCTGACCAAGACATGGAGGAAGGGATGAGAAAAGATCATCTTTTTAAGATACTTTCTCAGATTCTCCCTACGTTCCTTCATGATATTCCTTACCTGCTGTTAGAGAATACACAGAGAGGTCAGCATTGCCACATGGTCTTGACTCATCTAGTTGTGATTTCAGCCTTTCCAAAAGACTATATAAAAAGGAGAGAGGGAGGAGGACAGGACACTGTTACACCTTATCCTTCACTGGAACAGCCTGGGTAACAAACCTGCCTGAGCACGTGCTATGTGAAACGCATGCAAAAATCTTACTTCAAAAGAGTTACACCATTTCCTCTGTCTGCTTTTTACTTAGCTTCAACAATCCAATACATTTGCTTGGAATTTATTATAATTCACTATATTGCCATTTCACAATAGCTATTTAGTATTCTACTGAATGAAATAGACCAGGGGAGATTTGAGGTTCATTGGTGAAGAAGAAAGTACTTGCATGAAGATGTTAAAATTAGCATGGACTGTGAGATACAGAGAGACACTCAAGGGCTGACTGGCGGCTCCAGACAACTGAAGCATTTTTCCTAATTTGTTATTTAGAAACACTTCAAGTTTTGGTGATTGGAAGTCAGGAAAGTAAAAAGGATAAAACAAACACAGCAAACTGTAGAGGTACCACCTGGGAAGTGCCACATTTAACACTAGCAACCCATGACCATTGCTAGCTCTGCTGCAAAAGCCAGCCCAGAAAATAAATGATTAAGCCTAGTTACTGCTGCAGAGTGCAAAGTTTTCCACTCCTTACATTTACAACTTTTAGGGGCTTTTATAGAGTCAAAAAGCAGAGGAGTCTGACTACACAAATTGTTGAATCTTTGTTTCCAAACCTTTTTCCTTCCAAGTCTTCTAGAAGTTGTTTGGTTTTTTTTTTAAAGTAACATTGTTAAGAATAAAATAATACTATCAGTATCTTTGTCTCTTTTGACCCTTGTCAGTTAGAAAATGGTAATTAATATTTTTTGGGTCCATGCTACATTTTAATTTTGTATTGTACATCAGTATTCCTGTAAATTATGATGCCTAATAAGCAAACGTTTTCATGTATTAGGTAGAACTTCATGTAGTAAGCTGAACTTTGAGCAAACTTCAAAACTGAAGCTTGGCATGGAAATACAAAAGCTCCTGAGAATTCCAAAGGCCTATAATTAGGTATTATGCTTATTCAAGCACTACATTATTTTTAATGAACTGACCAGGTTTCAAATTTATAAATCCAAGAAGAAAGTTCCCCTCATCATGTAACATTTCATTTGCAGAATTGCAGCTATTTATATTCTGATTTTTTATTTTTATGTCTAGTTACTTCTGTTTGTCTTACATATTGAAAAATATGCCTAGTGGGTGTATTCAAGAGTAGAATCATATTTGACAGGTCAAAATGAATAGAAATAAAACACAGAAAAATTCACCACATATCGTGCTTGAAATGAATGTTTCAGGCAAACTGCACCTATAATTCAACAAGAGAACCTCCCAAAAATCCAGTCATCCCATGACTCAAATTTAAGGCAGTTATAGGCTGTAGATGATCACATAGGAGTGTTGATAGAGACTCTGACACCCTGCAGAGTCTGGACCGTGTCACTTCTGTAGCCTTTCCTGCTAGACTAAGCTTCACAGCACATTCCATGTGCATTTGACATCACAACTTTTTGAATTCCTCACCTAAATATTTGGGCAATTTCACACAAAGTAGCTTTGTGAATAATAACACAGAAAAGTATCATCTAATTAAGAAAAACATGTACTCATAAAACAAAGTGAACTGACCCAGGAGGGCAAAACAAAACTTTGCTCCCAGTAGATTTTATTTAAATAATTTCATCCTTTTTGGATGCTTTCATCAGCAATCTGATAAAATTAGTTATTAAATTATCAACAGCAACTTCATTCTGAGCAAACATTTTACAACAAATGGTGGAGTAGAATCATACTTCTCATAAAGCTAGCATTTCAGATCATCTGCAAAGTTATGCAGATGGCTTCTTAAACTTTTACCCATTTATTCTTAGCTATTTTTAAGTAGTCTAAAAGGAAAGAAGATCCATTAGTGCTCACGAGCACGAATAGTGATCCAAAAAGATTCATAAACATTAAGCTTTGATTCTGGCACTTGAAGTAGCACCATGATTTCAGATATCATGCCCTAATCCACTAGCACCTCTGTTTCTGATCCCACAATGTTCTCTGTAGGCTTAACTACCTTTAGCATTTTGCAGTTAAGTTCTCAAAAATGAATGGCAAAAGCAGACTAATGTAGGATGGGAGCTAACACTAACAAAAGAATATTCATTTCGTAACTCAGAGGAAAGTCGTAGTGCTCCATTTTCAAATATTTTGAGCCCTCACTATTTAATATATTATAAAAGGGATCAATCATGTGTTTTAAATACACACTATCTTTAATAAGTTGTACTTATTTAAGGTACTTTCATATAAACACTATCACATGTGCCCTTACCCATTTCAGAATGAGAAATGAAGACTATCAGTTACACCAATTTATAAAGTGTGATCAGACCAGTTTCTCTGATGAAATTGCTGTAAATAAGACCATCAGGTCCAATATTTCTCTAGTTTCCTCTGAAAAGCAGAATGATACAGGAAAAAATATAAACTCCTTTGATATAAATATTCTTGGCAATTTTTTTTCTGACAGACATCAGAAACACCTATTTGATACATTTGTAGAGCCACAAAGTATAGACACATACTCCCATTTAAAATAATTATTAAATTCTTGCTCTGACTTAGTAACAAGGTACCTCATTATGTCAGCGCTGCCCATATTTCAAGGAAATTTGACAGGAGTGTTTACTACAGCTCATCATGCTCACTGAAAGGTGAAAGCTCTGTTGTGACATAGGATGTGCTAATGTAAGAATACAGATGAAGAGAAGACATGCACTATAATGATTTAGAGCAAAGTTTCCCATTGTTTGCCACTTGCAATAACAAAAGAACGGTTTGAGAAAAAGCATACATTCTGACATCCCTATTCATGTTAGGCAATGCCTTGTGTCAGAAATGTTCAAATGAGATTCTGAAGTATCATTTGCACTTAAAACAGTATTCAAAACGCAAGCTCTGGCCCACAGCACCCTGGGGTTTGACTGACAGGAAGGCTAGCTTAAAGTATGAAATTAACTCCTAGCCCTGATCGGTGCAAGGATAAATGAACCTGCTGTACCAGACTTAATGTTACGGCACTGGTTTGTGTCAGGACCTTTCCTTCCTCAGAAGTTCCCACACAGTGCAAAACTGTAGCTTTGCACTCACCCCAAGTACAGGATGAAGGGGAACACACAAGCAGCTGTAGCTCAGCACTACAGCTGCCACCATGCTACAGCCATGTCCTCACTATACATTACCACAGTTCATGAAGCAGATGATAAAGATTTTATTGCACACGGGCTCCAGTTACTGAACCAAGAGTGGCCAAGCCTCCTTCCATTTCTTCTACTTACAGAGGAACGACATCAGATAAAACAGTTTATGTTCTCACTTCTCCATGCCAGCAGGGCATTCAGATACATTGCCTACACAATAACTACCCTTCAATGACTAGATAGCCTCTCTCTGGTAGAAGCATTACTGATTTATTTTGGAACTTATACAGCAATCTAGCGTCAGACTCCTCTTATTTCAAAGCACCTTAGAGAGCTGTTTTCCAGTAGGTTATGTCAGTATTCTTCTCCAACAGCACTTCATTCTACTCCTTCATCCTCAGCAAGGAAAAAATCTTGATTTGAGACTACCATGATTTTGTACTTTTTACTAATCATATATTTCTGGGGTTTAGATGTAACACCAGTGACAGCATCTCAGTCTGGTGTAGCTTAAGATCAAGAGTCGTCTTGTGACAAAAAAATTGAATATACACCACATATTGCTGTTCTCCCACTCAGTATCATCTGAAACTGTAGTAAGTCACTCTATATCATCATCCAGATCACTAATTAACATAACACAAAACAGAACCAAAGAAAGATCATCACAGAACTTCACTTGATATATTCTTTCAGAGAGTGAGTATGCCAAGCAAATTTTCTGTGTATTCTTTTTCTCACCTTGTAGGAGTTTTAAATAGAGTATTGTCATGAAAGTAATGCTGAACTCTGCATATATGGCATATACTAGGGATTTTTTTTTATTTCAAATTTTTCACATTGCCAGAAATGTGGTGGTCTTCAACAAATCCTGTTACCTGTTATTCTTCTCACTACATTCTAGGACTGCAGTTCAATTTTCTGATTGTTTCCTCTGGTACTTTACTGGAAATTTTAGAGAAGGATTTATAACACCCTAGTTCTTCCCTTTCTTCTCTGCGTAAAAAAAAAAAAAGGCAAAATATTTTCCCTTCTTCAGTCGTTTAATATTTCACTTGTCCTTTGCAAATTCTTGAACACAACTGCTAACACCTTTGAGATTTCACAAGTTCATTAAATGTCTGGAGATGATGTTCAACAGGCTCAGCTAACCTGAAAACCTCTAGCTTGGCCAAGCATTCTCTAAATCCTTTTTCCTTAGTTAAGGATGATACGAGCTTGTCATCAGCATGTGTTCCATTAGACATCAGTAGTAACCCCATTAGTGAAGACCAGAGCAAAACAGTGTTAAGCACATCAGCCTTCCCCCACCATTACCCATGAACAGAAGTCATATTCTGCAGTCTCACACTGTGGCAGGACTTAATCCTTGCTAGTTAGTCTTCATACTACTAACATGTTTATAGAGTAAATGGGTTATTTTCTTGAGTTTGGTTCCTAATTTAATTCTGTTCTTTGACCATCCCAATGTTGACCCTGAAATTACAGAAATCAGCAAAGAAGAAAGGGATGACTTACTGTCCCTCATTTACCTTTCTTTGTTGATAACTCTTATATGTAAATGGTGAATAAAATTTTAGCAATGAGATACCCAGCCCTTTTGGCTTAGACAGATCCATTCTCCTGCTGACAACTGTTTTTATACCTGTGCATTATTGAAATATATAGATATTTGATAATCATTTATTTCTTGAGAGCAATGACACTGCGCAACAGGGAAGTGCCAGATCCCTCGTGAGTTAATATACCTCATGTAATAAGCAACATTGTACTTGGCCAAACCGAACACTGACAAAGCAAATTTTTGAAGATACAAATCTAAATGACTTGCTGTTGAAAAGAGAGGATTAGCTTTGAGTGTGTATTATCCATTGCCTCCACTGTCACTTCTGAAATCTGTTATTTCATAGTATGCTATTGCTTCATGCACGTTATGTCTAACAAATTACCATAATTCCCTGAACCCATTATTTATCACAGATCTCCTCTGTCTTAGCATTGAGACTTAAGCCTCTAAATGTCAAACTGGCGTAGTCTAGTAGCCATGCCAGATATCACCGATAACCCATTTTGCACCAGCTATGACCTTCACTGTTAGCCTATCTCGGAAACAGAGAAGTGTTCTTCATAAAATTCCAAAAAAAGTCTACTTGGGAGTTAAACAAAACATTTAGCACCACAGCTGGTTATTACTATAATTATCTGCACAACCTGTTGGTCGCTCACACTGTGCTAACTGTCCTCACCAGAAGTCTTTGATCTGTCTACAGACTCCATAGTAAGGTCTATTCCCTCCATGACATTTATTCTCTTGAGCACCAGAAGCCACTTATGCTTCCTAAGCATAGATTTTTTTATTTCAAAGTTCCACACTTGACTCTGTTCAGACTCCTTCTGTACAAATCCTGGACAGGATAAGCATGAGACACAACCCACAATGCAGCATGTGTGAGAATGCAGGACCTGAAATGTTCTTCTTCAGCACAAGGTGAGAAGTGGAGCCTTCTCACAACAGGGGCTGGGAGGAGACAGACAAGCAGCCTGTTATGAATTAGTTCTCAGAATGGCTCAAATTAATACAGTGCTAATGAGGCACCACCCCTGGGGTACATTCACAATAATGTTCCTGACAAATATGGGTAGCTGAAACACATTTATAGTACAACTATTAATTTACAGTAGTACAGTCTTGCAGACTGGACACTGACTCTTAGGCTACATTTGCCAGGAAGCATAGACAAATATAGACTATATCTTGAGCATTTTTTCTGTCAGTGCGAGTTTTAACCCACAGCCTTCCACAATTCATCTGTACCAAAAGATTCCATTGTCATAGCTTTAAATTTCAGAGTAACTGGAAGAAGTTATTAAAATTATTAATAGTCTGAAACAATGGGATTGTTAATTCAACTGCTCTGTTGGAGGTCACAGTTACTTACAATTTCTGTATGTATTAAGACAATCACCTACTTCAACCTTCCAGTTTCATTAACACTTAATGATTAATGACATTTTTTACAGGAATGAGCACCTATTTAAAATGTATATTGCTGATATATTACTGTTTCTCGCTTACAGAGCTTCAGTTTTCTGATCATGAACAAAACACGATGAACTAAGCAAAAGCTCGCTCAGCATTGACAGCAAAGAGTCAATCTCAACAATCCATTTTTTCCAAAACAAAATCTTCAATGAACTCTTATAAAATTAATATAGATATAAACATACATGTATTGTGCATTCATGTGTAGGTAGATGCCTGCATTTAGTTATGAAATAAGAATGGAAAACTTACACAAATTTTATCAGATTTTGTTCAAATATTTCCATCCGTTTAGTATCTGTATAATTGATTTGCTCTACTATTAATTCCACCCTTAACTGATCCACCTACCTGGTGGTTTCTTTATTCATGGTCCTGTTAAGCCCCTGAATGACTTTTACATGTAATTCTTGATTCACTAAATAAAGGTTTTACTCCCAGTTTCACAGAATTTTTGCAGAGTTGATTTAAAGACCCACCCAAAATCTCAAACTTCTCCTTTTTAAAGAAAATTTACATTTTTTTTAAAAAATATGAAGTGCGCAGTATACATAGTTTTTCAGAAATGTTTTCTAAAGATATAGTCATGATAGGTATCAAGGGGTCTGGCAAACAAGTCATTGACAGGTGCTGCCTGCAACAAAGTTTTGATAAACCATCTTCTTCCTCCATCTTCTCACTTTCAAAAGTTCTAAAAAAATCCAGAGGTCTGAAAAGTATCCTCCAAAAACTACCTAAAAAGCAATACATCAAAAATATTGAATTATATTAAATGCCTCATTTATTTGTTCCGTACAGGGTCAAGCATAGAAAAGTCTTACTCATGGTAATGACATTACATTGCTAACCTGCTCAGATCCAGTCACAGGAGGAACATATACTTGCACATCTAAACCACTTTTCCACATTTCTCTCAGCCAGCAGACGGCTGTTGTCCCAGCCAAAACTAAATCACAGAATCACAGAATCAACCAGGTTGGAAGAGACCTCAGGGATCATCGAGGCCCACCGCTGCCCCTACACCACTCTGTCAACTAGACCATGGCACTAAGTGCCATGTCCAGTCTTATCTTAAACACATCCAGACATGGTGACTCCACCACCTCCCTGGGCAGCCCGTTCCAATGTCTAATGACCCTTTCTGAGAAGAAATTCTTCCTGATGTCCAACCTGAACCTCCCCTGGCGAAGCTTGAGGCTGTGTCCTCTTGTCCTATCGCTAGTTGCACGGGAGAAGAGGCCAACTCCCACTTCACTACAACCTCCCTTCAGGTAGGTGTAGACTGCAGTAAGGTCACCTCTGACCTCCTCTTCTCCAGGCTAAACAACCCCAGCTCCCTCAGCCGTTCCTCGTAGGTCAGACCCTCCAGACCCTTCACCAGCTTGGTCGCCCTCCTCTGGACTCGCTCCAACACGTCAACATCTTTCTTGAAGTGCGGGGCCCAGAACTGGACACAGTACTCAAGGTGCGGCCTCACCAGTGCCGACTACAGAGGGACGATCACTTCCCTAGACCGGCTGGCTACACTATTCCTAATAGAGGCCAGGATGCCATTGGCCTTCTTGGCCACCTGGGCACACTGCTGGCTCATGTTTAGCCGGCTGTCGATCAACACCCCCAGGTCTCTTTCCGCCAGGCCACTTTCTAACCACTCTTCACCCAGCCTGTAGCGCTGCATGGGGTTGTTGTGGCTGAAGTGTAAGACCCGGCACTTGTTCTTGTTGAACCTCATGCCGTTGGTCTTGGCCCATCTATCTAACCTGTCCAAATCCCTCTGTAGGGCCTTCCTACCCTCCAGCAGATTGACACTCCCACCCAGCTTGGTGTCATCTGCAAATTTACTGAGGGTGCACTCAATCCCTATGTCTAGATCAACTATAAAGATATTGAACAGCACCGGCCCAGAACTGAGCCCTGGGGAACACCACTAGTGACCGGCCGCCAGTTGGACTTTGCCCCATTCACCACCACTCTCTGGGCTCGGCCATCCAGCCAGTTTTTAACCCATTGAAGAGTCCACCCATTCAAACCCCGGGCAGACAGTTTGTCTAGGAGGATGCTGTGGGAGACAGTGTCGAATGCCTTACTGAAGTCTAGATAGACTATATCCACAGCCCTGCCCTTATCTACTAAGCGGGTCACTTGGTCATAGAAGGAGACCAGGTTGGTCGAACAGGACCTGCCTTTCATGAATCCATGTTGGCTGGCCCCGATGCCCCGATTGTCCTGCATGTGCCGTGTAATGGCACTCAGGATGATCTGTTCCATCACCTTGCCTGGCACCGAGGTCAGGCTGACAGGCCTATAGTTCCCTGGATCGTCCTTCCGACCCTTCTTGTAGATGGGCGTTACATTTGCTAATTTCGAGTCAGCTGGAACTTCTCCAGTTAACCAGGACTGCCGGTAGATAATCGAGAGTGGTTTGGCAAGTTCATTTGCCAGTTCCTTCATTACTCTAGGGTGAATCCCATCCGGGCCCATAGCCTTGTGGGTGTCCAACTGGCACAGCAGGTCACTAACCATCTCTTCCTGGATCCTGGGAGGTTCACACAGCCCCCCATCCCTAACTTCAGGCTCTGGGGGCCGAGTCTCCTGAGGACAACCGGTCTTGACATTAAAGACCGAGGCAAAGAAGGCACTGAGCACCTCTGCCTTTTCCTCACCCCCTGACACTACACTACCCTCCTCATTCAGCAAGTGGTGGAGGCTCTCCTTGACCCTCCTTTTGCTGCTGATGTATTTGTAAAAGCTTTTTTTGTTGTCTTTGACTGTAGCAGCCAAATCGAGCTCTAACTGAGCTTTGGCCCTTCTAATCTTCTCCCTACACGACCTGGCCACGTCCCTATAGACCTCCCAAGTTACTCGACCCTTCTTCCAGAGCAAGTAGGGTCTCTTTTTTTCCTTAAGTTCTAGTCTAAGTTCCCTGTTTAACCAGACCGGTCTTTTTCCCCGACAGCTTGCCTTCCTACAGACTGGGACAGCCTGCTCCTGAATATTTAACAATTCCCTTTTGAAGCATGTCCAGCCTTCCTGGACTCCTTTGCCCTCCAGGACCGACTCCCAAGGGACTCGGTCCACCAACCTCTTAAACAGGCTAAAGTCTGCCCGCCGGAAATCTAAGGCAGGAGTTCTACTCTTGCACCTCCTTACTTCCCCCACTATCGAAAACTCTAACATTTCGTGGTCGCTACTCCCAAGACAGCCACCGACCCTCACATCTCCCACTAGTCCTTCTCTGTTCACAAACAACAGGTCAAGCAGGGCCCCTCCTCTAGTGGGCTCATTTACCACTTGCATGAGGAAGTTGTCCTCCACACATTCGAGGAACCTCCTAGATTGCTTCCTCTCTGCCATGTTGTATTTCCAGCAGACATCTGGCAAGTTGAAGTCGCCCACGAGTACAAGGGCCGGCGACTGGGTGGCTTCTGACAGCCGCTCGTAAAACGCCTCATCTGCCTGCTCATCCTGGTTGGGTGGTCTATAACAGACTTCCACCGTAATGTCCGCCCTGCCGACCTTCCCCCTGATCTTCACCCATAAACATTCAACCTTGTCATCCTCACCATCTTCCTCAATTTCAACACAGTCCAAGCACTCCCTAACATATAGCGCTACCCCACCACCTCTCCTGCTTCGCCTGTCCCTCTTAAAGAGCTTATAGCCATCCATAGCTGCACTCCAGTCATGAGAGTCATCCCACCACGTTTCTGTGATGGCAACCACATCATAACCTTCCTGCTGTACAGTGGCCTCTAGCTCTTCCTGTTTGTTGCCCATACTGCGTGCATTGGTGTAAACGCACTTCAGCTGGGCTAGCGGCCTTGCCCCCGACGCAGGCCTGTCACCCCTAGGTTCATTTGTGGCTGCCCTGGTCTTATCCCCCTCCCCCATCGAACCTAGTTTAAAGACCTCTTGATCAGCCCTGCCAACTTCTGGGCCACCACCCTTTTCCCCTTCTGATTCAGCTGTTCCCCATCCAGCATAAGCAGGCCCGGTGCCATGAAAGCCGCCCCGTGGTCAACAAACCCAAAATCCCACCTCCGGCACCAGTCTCTTAGCCACATATTAATCTGTTGTACTTTCGTAGTCTTTTCCCTATTTTCACCAAATACCAAAGGAATTGAAGAGTATATCACCTGCGCACCTACCCCCTTTACCAAACGCCCCAGGGCCCTGAAGTCCCTTTTGATTGCCCTGGGACTTCTCTCTTCAATCTCATCCCTACCCATCTGGAATACTAATAGTGGGTAGTAGTCAGAGGGCCTCACCAGTTGAGGGATCCTCCTGGCAACATCCCTTACCCGTGCCCCTCGGAGGCAGCAGACTTCCCTGTGAGTCGGGTCTGGCCTGCATATTGGGGCCCTCCGTTCCCCTTAGCAGGCAGTCGCCTATAACAATTACTTTTCTCTTTTCTCCTTTTTGGAGCTGGTTGCAACCCTCTTACTCAGCTGCGTCTGTTTACATAGCCCCGTAGAGGGTCTTTCACTTAGATTCGTGTCTTCCTGACACTCAGGAAGACGCTCAGGCTCCAGCGCCTTATACCTATTCTGCAGGGGGACGTGGGGAGGCGAGGAAGGTCGGCATGGGATGCGCCTGCCACCCCGAGCAGGGACCTGCCTCCATTCCTCCCCAACCCCTAGGTCTCCTCCTGCTCCTTGTGGAGGAGGAAGAGGATCCTCCACTACCCAGGGAGCATTAGGCCCGTCCATTTTCCCCAGGACAGGCAGGGAACAGCACTGCCCGCCATCTTCTTCCTGGGATGCTCTTGCACTCCTTAACCTTTCCACCTCCTCCTTGAGCTGGGCCACCAAGGAGATCAGGTCGTCGACCTGTTCACACCTCACACAGGTGAGGTCTCCGTTACCCTCGAGTGCCAGGGCCAGGCTCTGGCACTCCCTGCAGCCTGCCACCTGCACCTCCGCATGCTTCCGCGGCAGCTCCGTTTGCATTGACATGTCTTTTCTAGCACCCGCAAGGGACTTAGGGCCCCGCCGAGTGGAAACCATACCTGCCTGCCCGCCTACCCTGCTCACCGCCCTACCTGTGAGAACTGCTGCGCAAACTGCCACGCCCCTGGGGCTGTGCCCTCCCCTGCCCCGGGACACACACAGTCACTGCTGACTCCCCCTCTCCCCTCTGGGCAGGGACTAGTCCCTGTCCTCCCAGAGGCTCTTTATCACCCGATCACAGGGGGTGGTGCTACGCCCCCTCCTCTCTTGATTCGTTGCCGGGAGCTTCCGGGTCCAGGCAGGTCTCGGGCTGCTGCTCCGGCCCCCCCCGAGCATGGAAACCGCACGGAAACCGCCCGCCCGCCATGGCCCGATCTCATCAACCTCAGCCGCTGCTGCCGCCGCTGCTGCCGCCATTGCCATTGCCGACTGGCAATTGGTACCAGACTTTCTGAGTCATCTCAATGCTGTTCACATGCCCAAGCCTAGACCACAGTATCAGAAAGATGCTGGCACATAACAACACTGATCTATTATGAGGCTGAAGCTCACAGATTACTGAAGTGGCAATCGTTTCCCTTTGGTTTTGCTTTGAGAAAGATAAGACAATTCGGTACCAATCTCTTCAAAAAGAATGCCAGTACTTTGGCTTTGTTTCCTTATTTTCAAATTTCGGTTCAAGTTGCTAAAATAATAGCAACAAATGACTTATTATCATGACAAATCATAACACCTCTTACAAAAATCTGTTTCTCTTCGCTATCATTATGACTTCAGTTCTTCCTTGAAGTTCAGTAAACACAATAAGAGCTTTGTATTTCTTGTTACTAACCATAGTTAGAGAATACTGTATTCCAGATAATACTGCCTGCATTTTGGGCTACTGTACTTGCAAGAAAGTCTGCAGCCTTAGACGTTAATCCAGTTCCTGTGTGCGGTACCTCATGCTTCTGTATTATGCAAGGGAGGCTAAGAGCCTTCTATATACAATAACTGCTCCTGCATGCTAAATATAAGTCTCTTCTAAAACAATTCAAGAATCAAAAATTTTACACATCTACTGTTTAATCAATGCATCAGCATCAGAGAATGATAATTCTGTAAACAATCTATTTACAATTTTATTAAGTGACAAGTGCCTTTGATTACATGTTCTAAGATTTGGTTTTGTCCATTTTTACAAGACTGAAATTACAACCCAGATTTCTGTAGATTAATAAAGGCAAAGTATAACTTCATGAAAAATAAGATTTATCATGTGCATGAGAGCTGTCTTTAAACAACAGCTACTCTCCAAGCTTTTAGTATTCTAATATATCACCCATAAAAATCACCTTATTGTACAAGGGAATGTAACTATTAAGGTTCACAGAAGTTATGCAGTACAGGTTTAATGTAACTTAGAAATTTTACAGTTTGATCATAAATAGAATTTGAAGCATACAGAGTATTCTGAAAGTCAAGATTGCTTTGTGGTTTCTTTACGTATTTTAATCCAAGTACTCAATTTGAGATAAATGAAGCTGTAAAACTACACAGAAGAATAGTGCAGTTTTGAATATTGGCAAATAAAAGTTGATTATGTTCTATAAAACAACAGTTGAACTCCTTGCTGCTGGATATGTTCTTATTCAATACTTTTATGATAAATCATCCCTTGCTACCTGTTCTTGGCAGAAGGCATTACTTTGCTCTGACAGTTGTCCTTTTCAGCCACTTGAGTCATGAGACCTTCTGATCACAATTATTTCAATAACAAACTACAATAGTGCAAGCAGGTCATATAGATAAGTCTCTTCCGGAACAAACCAGTGGGAAAAGAAGATGGCTTGTAGGGATGATATTTAATTAGCATTCATCTGTAGTAATAAGTGACCCTGGGAGTAAGCTAGCTTTTGAGATGAAAACAGCCCAACCTTAAGAGGACTTGAAGGTTTAGCTTTAAATAGACTTATTACTGAAAGTTTTAGCAACTACAAATGCAGTGCTGCAAGCATATCCTAAGATGTCAATATCATTCACAGGTTTAAAAACAACAACTTGTTTAATCCACTACTTAATAATGAAGGGATAATACAATTTTTTAAAAATTAGTTCCTATAATAACAACTTATGATTAAAATCTGCCTGTGTATTGGTTTATATCTGCAAACTAAGGCAAATGTAATTACCTATGTAGTAGGTAAACAGAGGATTATTTACTGGTGTACTCAAAAAGGAATGGCTGGAACCAATTTTCTGTCAAATACATTTTTATCATCAATATATAAACTAGACCAGTTTGCCCTATTTAAATTACGCTGGAATCCAAGAATTCCACATCTGTGTCTAAGAGAGGGGGGGCTAAAACATGCCAGCCAAAATCAGCACCAAAGCTTTACCTCACTTCAGCATCAGGTCTGTAAGAAAGAACTATGATGAGAACTACTCTCTATTGATATCAACAAGCAATCAAAGCTGTATGCCAGATGCATGTCACTGGTAAAATTCCAGGGTGAAGGTGGTGGAACAGGTCTTTTACTTTCTACAATCCTTATTCTTAAACCCATGGAGTTATATTTATTTCTTAGTTATAACTGCACTATACTTTATTAGCCACTTCCTTCCTTTACATTACTGGATGTAAGCCATAAAGAGTTAGCAAAGATTTTACAGTTAGAAAACCCAACCGTTCACTCAGTAAAAAGTTCTTATCACTAAAGGAAACCATCATAAGATATGCATATCTTTGTCAGCCTTCTTTTCAAGCTACTGCTGTATCCAGCCAGGCTGGTACTCCAGACTACTTCTACAGTCAAGTAATAGACACAACCTTTTCTAAAAGACAGTTCATCTTAAAAAATTAGGAATGTCCAGACTTGTCCAAATGTTGTGTTGACTGCCTAGATGACTCAGGATACCCAGGCCAAAAGCAAGACCTCTATCCTTTTAATGCAACACCACACTGAACACATGAAAAAGCAGCATAAAAAACCTACCCTGAATCCATTTGTGAAATTAAGTTCTGCATTCCCAAGGGCTTTGAATGTAAAATGTTAGAAGTAAATTGACCTAAAGGAATTTCTAAAAAGAACCAGTCAGAATCATATAAAACATTATGGAATAATTTACGGGCAGCAATTGTAATGATGTGATATATCATTTGTAAATATAAACAATTTTTTCATTAGCTTTTCAGAGTTAATTTCAACAAATGAATTCATGTTTAAAGATCACTGTACTGTACAAGATTGAGCCCTACATCTTCGAAGAATATTTGAGAACAGTAAGAGAGTTTCCGGTTTTAGTCAACATTTTGTGGCTTGAGGTGAAAGAACTAAACAAATGAGAGTTATGCTTGTTTGACATTTTAGATACCCTTCAGTTTATATGCCAAAGCTGTCCTAATTTTTCATCAATAAAACTGCTGCCTTAAAGCATGCTATCAGAACTATATAGCTCTGAGTGGTTTCACAACTTATCTACAGTTATTAATTGTGGGTAGCCATGTTCTTGCTTATTTTCTTTGATTTCAAATTAGCAAACTGTAATGGAAATATTTTCATCAGAACACAGATTTCACTGAGTATTTTGCTGAAATTGAAGTGGCTGACAGTTGGTTGTAAATGTGATACAAAAATAGGGAACCTGGAGTGTTTAACTTCTGCAGTAGCACAATCTCCATAGCCTATTTCTTTGAACATTTTGCCTGACAATGCAAATACTTTCTACAGAATATTAGAACTCACAGGAGCTTTTCATGAACTGCAGTTCAACTTAAAAGCATAAGTAGATATTACCTTTAAGTTTCCGGTAGATCTAAATTAAGACCTTCCAAACCAGAAGACTAGATGCTGATATGACACATTAATAGAGGATAGTATGTTTAAACTAATGCATTGAATTTGAGAACATCTAG
Organism: Nyctibius grandis; assembly: GCF_013368605.1. Lineage (NCBI taxonomy): Eukaryota > Metazoa > Chordata > Aves > Nyctibiiformes > Nyctibiidae > Nyctibius > Nyctibius grandis. The sequence continues at coordinate 15,157,689 of NC_090659.1, read as the reverse complement.
ATTGAGCTCTTGAATCTGACACACTTCACTTGTGTTACAACAATATGTAAACACACACGTATTAAATGGAGGTCCATTTAATTTCTCCAGGGAACCATTTTCCAAGCATAAAATAGGAGTAACAGTTCTTCTATTTATTTCTAAATTTTAACAACCTGGTCTAGAGAAAATAAGGAGCATACTGCCAATTTAGTGTGTAATGAACCTTGAGCTATCCATTTAAAAATCTTGGAAGAAATCTTGTCATAAAACAGCTTACTTAAAGGGACAGGGGGTTCTTTTGTTTGGTTTTCTGTGGTGTTTTGTTTTAAAGAAGACATACTTTTGGTAGCAACAGACTTCTCAGTTAAACTGCAGTTGCCAAATCTAAATTTATTGAGCTTGATGAGAGCAAACACAAAGTCCATGCTACCCCTGGCACCATCAATCAAAGTGCTAGGTAGTAAAACATTGCATCTTAAGCTTCTTGATTGAGAATTCCTCATGTGCTTGCTTACTGAGATGTGCAATGCATGCTGATGCACCTGTGGATGAGGAAAAGTAGTGTGATAAGCCGATGATTTATTTCCTCTGAGATCAACAAAATATCAAAAACTGTGACAAATGAGAGATCTAGTGGGACTATGAAACATTTTGTTAAAAAGTCAAAGGCCTGATTACCTTATCTTCTGTAATTTATCACCCTTTTCTCTCAAGACTTATCATCTTTGAAAGGCAATCTCAGAGGTCTAGAAAATTTCTGTAAATTGGCTCTCTAAATCTGAAATAGTACTTGAACCACACGTAAGGTTATTCCAGAATCACGGGAAGTGAGTGCAAATGAAAAACTACCATGTTGAAACTCTTCTTTTCCCTTGGAGGAAATCAACTATCAGAAATACCTTTTACTTATATAATATCTCTACACACAACTATATAGAGCAATATTAATTTGGGGGTTTTGTATATCTACCAGTAGATATACTTAATATTATGGAAGCTGAAAAAGCACCAAGAAGATCTGGTGGACATAAGACCAGTAGGAATACAACAACTCAAGATATTCCTCAAAGAGAAAAATCTAGTGAGTATTCAATTATGATTCTTAGACATAAAGACTTATCAGATGTCCTGGATAGATTTTTTTTTTTTTTCCCTGGTCCAAGAGAAAGCCACACAGATGTAAAAAGGGTAATACAAAGATACAATGCCTTGGCCCTAAAAATCTGGATGAGTTTATTGTCTCTGCCAGAATGCTGACTTACTATAGACTTGAAAACATGGCAGCATTGCTTCCCTCCCATGCAGATGTTTGTTTTCATAAGTAAAAGGCAGTTATTTGGGGATTTTGACTGAAATTCTCTGGAACTCATGTTGCCCATGAATCTTTTAAAACTGTATTTCTGTAACTTAATCATAAACATTTTATTTTTTCAAACTGCAATAAGCAAAAGCATAACAATTAGCCTTCTCTAAAATTAAAAAAACATCGAGTGCTGTCTCCAATGAAAGAGCTTGAAATTATTACTGATACTACCATAATAATTTCCTTTCATTGACAGAATAAAATAGGCAGACCTATAAAATACATTTTTCTCTCAAAACAGTGCAGTATTTGAGCAAGGAGACTGACTAATATTGTATTGATGAGGTGTCTCCATTTAGCCCACATCCAGGGCTAAATAGTAATCAGTTGTTCTATCACCCAAGACCTCTCCTCTGCCAAGAAAGGGAATTGGGAAAATGAGGGAAACTCATGGGTTGAAGCTGAAACAGATTTAATAAAATAAGGAAACCAATATCAATACTAATGCTAATACAAAATACACAAAGTTATAATTAGCCCATAAAGTAGTGGTGAAAGTTGGGGGGGGGGGGGGAAGGAAGCCCCACCCATCCCCAGCAAGCTTTCCAAGTTATAGTGAACATGACATTAATGTTACAGAATACACCTGTGGGCCAGCCTGGGTCAGCTGCCCTGGCTAACTGCTAATGGCCTTGATCACCATGGCTGGCCATGAACTAAAACAAAATGTAACAGAAAATTGATTTTATAATTTTATCCCCATGAAACCAGGACATGAGGGTACAGAATTATTCAAATTAAATGTACCAATCATTTTTAAGCTATTAGCCTAAAAAAAAATCCAAGAAACAATAGTGTAAAGTCTCAAAAGGCAGTGCAGAATTAATTAGCATTGAAAAAACTATGGCAGGTTCTTCCCTCATTACTCCACACATAACATTGATTTCTACAAAGCAACTTCTAAAGTAATAGATTTTTTGGAAAAGTAACTGAACATTCTCCTGAGAACATCATACTGCTATATGCTAAGCTAAACATACATTTTGAATGTGCAAGATATCAGAGACTACATTCACACATTTTTGGTGATCAAGCTACCAAAATTACTCTATTTAACATGAACTTTTATTTTGACCACATTGTTTTCCATACTGCTGTTACCTTCCATCTTGCTGTATTATCGGACTGTAACTTTATCAGCCTGTTCACACCCATCAACTGTGCACAGCTACAGAATTTTAAGTGAGTAGGTCAGATTACAGGTGTGCATCAGTGGCACAGGAGATGCTCAGAAGCCCTGAAGCACTACAAAACATGCCTTTGCCCAAGGTTTGAGGACTAGATAAAAGTAAACAGTTTATACAAGCTAAAAATGGACTCCCGCTGGAAAGCTCCGAGAATCCTAATTGGAGACAGTTCAATATCTGCAGCAAAAATTTACATCTACTCTTTTCAGAAATAAACAGAACATCACAAATGAGTTCTCATTATTCATCTCTTATGCACTTACAGCCGTGGACAGATTTCTTTTTTTTTAAAGTCTGTTAAAAAAGTCCTCTCCCCTTTACCAATCAACTCATATTTACAGTGTTAACATCATATTTCTTAAAGCATTTCAGTTTTGTTCTGCTTAAGTTCTGTTGATATAAAAACACAGATTCAAACATCGTAATTTTCCGCTCAATGTAAGAACTACCTTGAAAATAGTTAAATAGGCACAGCTTATTAATACAAGTGAGAAACAAGCACACTGTACGTCTGCACTGTTGCCTGTAAATTGTTAATATGTACATGGAATATTCCTATAGTATTACACAACTACTACTTTTTTAACTGTATTTTTTAACTATATCACTTTCCTATTGTTCTCCAAAGTTTTCTGGTGAAAGCATTAACTTCATTTTTCTAGCATGCTCTGAAGTTTCTCGTCCAGACAGTAAGACAAACCCAGAAACATATTTATTATTTAAAGAACATTCATCAGAAGACATTAGTAACTATACTTAAATATCTGAAACCAAGCATTTAGGAGCTAAAAAGGAGTTCAAAACACAAGAAGGTAAGTAGATTCTTCCCCAACTTAGAGTAGAAAAAAAAGTAATGTTCAGAACATAAGACTTTTTCTCAGATACTTAATGATAAAGCATCTTGTTAAAGAAGGAAAATCTTCATTCTTTACTGTGCTAGCTAAAAGCCTGCAATGCAAGATAATGTGGTCCCAAGATTAGCATAGCTGTTAAAGTACAGAACACGTCTCAGTCCACACAACTGTTGGACAAAAAGTTCATAAACTGCACTCACTTTTTGTGAGAGAGTTCTGCCTCCCTGCACTAACATAAGCAGCAACCTATTAAAAGCTCATGGTGAAGACTAAGGTCAATAAAATATTCATTGTAGTTCAAAAATACACATTTAGTCATAGAAAATCATTATACTACAATTCACTGTTTTTCATAGTTTAAAAACAGTACTTACAAGTTTTGTCATTGAAAATGCAGAAGCAACACAGCTCTAATTACAGGCCTTGGTAAAGCCCATGGGAAGTAATTTCAGATTTTCCCAAAGACAAAAGAATAAGAATATGCATCTTGGTAACACTATTCAAAATTCCTGTGGAAAGATTTCTACAATTTGTCAGGAAAAGACTTGAAAGAGCATTTTTCTGAAATGTTAATTACGAGAGTCAAACAATTGCTCAGTTATCTGTTTTATAACTCCCAAATTTATTTTCTTTCAATTGACAGTAAAGCAGAACTTAATGCAAATCCATTTACTTCCAGCTCTTAGTCATGTTCAGTTACATGAAATTAAAATACAGTATAAAGCATTTTTCTGTTGCTAAATACACAGAAAATAAATTAAGACACCTTTTAGTTATGTGGATATCTTTTACCATGACCATTAGTGTTGTTTTCTAAAACCGCGTAGTTTTATCACAGTAAGCTTTCTTTGTATTACCATCAATAGTATACAGTACTCTAGTTTTCCCCCATGGAATATATTCACTCACATCTTGATACTTTTATAACAATAACAAGTGAAAGATTTTTCTTATTACTGACTTGATAAAAAAGGAAATTTAAGGTTCAACACCAACTATGCTCCACGAAACAATCAGACTTCTTAATAAGTTGTTATAACAACAACTATATCTCGTCATCTTCAACTCAGAATTCCCAGTAGCTTAAGAGGAAGTCTGGCTTTCTTACACAGACTCATAAAATTCAAAGGTGAGAAGTTATTAAATGTAACCCAGGTAGCATGCTAGTCTCTTACATGAAGAAAAATATATGCATGGTTCTAACACAGGAATCTTCCATGGAAGCCTTGCTTTGTTTCACACATCTCTTCAACATCACTTCCTCTCAACAAGCTTTATTTGTTTTCTACTAGATAAATATACTTTGTTCACCAATAGTTTGTTTATTTTAAATTATTTTTCTTGAAACCCTATTTAAGTTCATGTATTTAAAAATTAGATTCAAGAACCTCAGAAGCAAAAACAACCTTCCCAAAACACTCTCAATTATAAAAGGATATAAATTTCTATTCTTTTATCTCATTTTAGCTTCATGTGCACAAATATAAGCCCATGAGTTGCTTAAAAAAGAATCTTGTGAAGATGGAGTACAGCGTGTTATACCTGCTTACATGAATTACACCAGACAGGAGCTATAGGGACACAGGCACGGTGTGCTCAGAGTTAGAAGTATTTACTGTTGGAATATATGGAAAATAGTAAGTTATGCATGCTGCCATTTAGTTCAGCTCTTTTTCAGCGGCACTCTTGCAGTTTACAGTACAGTATGTTTGCATGCTTGACTAAGTGCATTAACGTTTTGGTTTACATCAGGAATACACTTTTGAACTAAACACCTCTTATCACCTTTCACATTGCCTTGGTTTGCATTGCAGAATAGTCTCAGAGGACAAAATTACATCCCTTTTGAATTAAGGTAAACTGACATTGTACTTCAGATGCGTCTAAATCTTCAACTGCTGTTGACAGGACCAGATTAGAGCCAGTCTGAGGTAAATCCCTTGAAACATGCATAAATACATAAACATGCAGATTTCAGGTCTTTAACCAAACTGTTCTAAGTTTACTCCTGTTGTACTACACTACTTGCTAATGCAGCCTTTACACATCAGCAGCAACCCCAGTGTCCTCAGTGGAGCTGCTGACAATGCCAGCACCATAATGGTAACAAACAGGGCAGACATTGAGGCAACAATTCTGTATAGGCTGGCCAGATCTAGTAAACTGAAGATAATCTCTCTTCCACCTCAACCCTATCAGCTTTCATCTTGACTGTGGAGAAAGTGTCCCAACAGGGCCAGCAACTCAAAGACAACAAGTCATCTTCTCCCCTACAGGCTGGTGTCCTAGCTATGACAAGTGCCATATGGAGTCAGGGCAAGGGCAAAGGAAACCATGGGTGCATGCCACATGCCACCCTTCTGTCCTATCTGTATGACCACTGGGAGGGCATGAGGAAGAGGAGTGATGCACCTACGTGGGCTTCTAGGTTGGAGGTAGGTGAATTGTGAGGAAATGCAGTGGCCAAAAAAAATACATCCAGGGAAGTTACCCCCCAGATGCAGCAGAAGGTCTGAGGACACTTCAAATTCTGATCCTGATGAAGGAACTTCTGGTTTGCAGTTAAATGAATCAGGTAATGAATGCTCTGACCAGCAATAGAGGGGTTTTGCCTCCAGTCAAGCAGAGGAAAGGGTCAACTAGATTTACTGGACTGTATGGAACAGATTGCCTGGCACATGAGACCCATGGGAGTATAATGCTTCGGTGGACACTGGTGCACAGAGTAACCTAATGCCATCAGGGTACATGAGGCAAAACCCATCTGGATTTCTGGAGTGACAGGGGATCCCAACTGTGTCTTTGTTGGAGTCTGAAGTGAACCTATCAGGGAACAAGTGGCAGAAACACCCTATTGTGCACCAGCTCAGATGCTCTGGGTATCCTTGGCATGGACTACCTCAGAATAGGATATTTCAAGGACCCAAAAGGGTACCAGTGGGCCTTTGGTGTAGCCACCATTAATACAGAGAAGATTAAACAGCTGCCTACTTTGCCTGGCCTCTCAGATGATCCTTCGGTTGTGGGGTTGCTCTGTGCCAAAGAATAGCAGGTTCCAACTGCTACAATGATGGTGCACTGTCAGCAACACTGCACCATCCAAGACCCCCTGGTTCCCATCCATGAGCTGATTCATCAACTGGAGAATGAAGAAGTCATCAGCAAGACTTAATCATTCTTTAATAGTCCCATACAGCTAGTGCAAAAGTCTGATGGAGGGTGGAGACAAACAGTAGATTATCATGGCCTGAACAAAACACTACCACTGAGTGCTGCCGTACCAGACACACTAGAACTCCAATATGAACTGGTGTCAAAGGCAAGCAAGTGATATGCCACAACTGATGTGGTCAATGCTTTTTTCTCTGTTCCTTTGGCTGCAGACCGTATGCCACAGCTTACTTCCATGTGAACATATGTCCAATGCATGGAATTGACTGCCCCATGGGTGGAAGCACAGCCTTACAATTTGCTATGGATTGATACAGACTGCACTGGAACAGGGCGAAGCTCCTCAACACCTGCAATATGTTGATGACATCATGATGTGGGACAAAGCAATGAAGGAAGTGTTTGAGAAATAATTATTTGGATTATTATCTTCCCTGAAAGCTGGTTTTACCCAAAACAGAGCAAGGTCAAAGGACCTGCACAAGAGACCTAACTTTTGGAAATAAAATGGCATATAGATATCACCACATCCTAATGGATGTGCTTAATACAGTAACAGCCATGTCCCCACCAGCTAACAGGAAGAAAACACAGTCATGGTGGGTTTCTGGAAAATGCATACCCTTGGTTACAGTCAGATTGGGAGTCCTCTCCATTGAGTGACACAAAATAAGTATTTCAACCGGGACCTTGAGCAGCAACAAACCTTTAAAGAAATCAAACAGGATATAGTTCGTGCAGTAGCTCTTAGGCCAGTTGGACAGGAACAGACGTAAGAAGCATGGTCTACACCGCAGCCAGGAAACATTGCTGCAACTAGAGCCTCTGGCAAGCAGCATCTGGAGAGACTCAAGATCAGCCTCTAGGGCTTTGGAGCTAGGATACAGAGGATCTGAGGCCCACTACACCCTAACTCAAAAAGAGATACTAGTAGGACATGAAGTGGTACAAGCTGTTTCAGAAGTAGTTGGTACAGAAGCACAGCTCTTCTTGGCACCAGAAATGTCTGTGCTGTACTGGATGTTCAAAAGAAGAGTCCCCTGTACACATTATGCAACTGACACTACATGGAATAAGTGGGTAGCACTGATCATGCAATGGGCTCCAACAGGGAACCTCAACTAGCCAGGAATCCTGTTAAAGATTATGAACTGGCCAGAAGGCAGAGATTTGAGAGCATTGTCCAAGGAAGTGACTCACATCGAAAATGTCCCAGTCTATAATATGTTACCAGAAAGTGAGAAGCAATATGCTCTGTTTACCAAGGAGTCCCATTGCATTGTGGGAATCCACTGGAAGTGGAAAGCTGATGTATGGAGTCCCACACAAGTACAGAAACCAAAGGAAAAGACAAATCAAGTCCATTTGCAGAGGTGAAAGCTACCCAGTGCTTTTATATATCACTGAATGAGAAATGTGGCCAGAGCTCTCCCTCTGCACAGACTCACAGGTCCAACTGGCAGCACAGGGGTAAACATGTCTGGGTGACTGTGTTGTAGCAGGACGTTGCTGCCTGAGTAGAGAACATTGTTGTAAAAGTCTGTCACATCGATGCTCACACGCCTGAGAACTGCACCACCACTAAACATCAGAACAAGCAACAGGTAGACCAGGCTGCTAGAATGAAACTGACTCATGCGGACCTTGATTGGGAATGTAAGGGTGAGCTACTCGTAGCTTGGTGGGCCCAAGAAAACATCAGGACATCTAGGAAGAGACAGAGTATACAGACGGTCTCATGATCAAAGGGTGGACTTGACTACACAGGATACTTATGAATGCATAACACGTTGCCATAATCAAGCAAGCCAAACAGGCAACACCTCTCTGACACAGAGGACAGTGGCTGAGATACCAAAAGAGGAAGGCCTGACAAATCAAGTATCTCACACTACCATGAACATGCTGATCTAAACATCACATGCTTGCTGTGGTGGAGGTGACTACTGGATGGTCAGAAACATACCCTGTAACCAATACCACCAACTAAAACACCTTGAGCTTTGAAAAACGAGTTTTATGATGACATAACACCCCAGAAAGAACTGAATCAGACAATTGCGCTCACTTCTGAAGCTACTCCAGAGACATCCAGGCTAAAAAATGCAGCATTGACTGGGTATATCACATCCCCTGTCATGCACGAGCCACCAGGAAGACTGAACAATGCAATGGATGGTTAAAGACTATGCTGAGAGCAATGAGTACTGGAACATTCAAGCACTGATGCACATTTACAAGAATCCACATGTCTAGTAAACACTAGACGATCTGCTAACATACCTGGTCCTGCCCAAATGAAACCCCTACATACTGTGGAAGGAGATACAGCTCCAGTCGCACACACAGGGAACTGGTTGAGAAAGCGTGGGTTACTCCTTCATTGGGAAAAGGCAAAGCCATTCATGGGACTGATTTTGCTCAAGGACCCAGGTGTATTTGGTGGTTAATGGAGGGGAATGGAGAAATCTGATGCATACCTCCAGGAGACCTAACCTTGGAGGAAAAATAACTAGTGATTTGAGTTCTCACCATAGCTGTATTTCATTGAAAAGTACCACAGCAAGAGCCATTCAAACCAGTAAATGATGAGCCTTGTAAGGAACCTCTTAAGTGCAGTAGTGATCCACCCTCAGTTGGCTTCTGTACCCAACAATTCAACACAACACACCATCTCTCCCCTCCCAAACGACCGCCACAATAGACAGAGACCAAGTCATAGACTTCTTTTTTCCTCATCCCACTGGAGTTTTGAGACAGTGGTGGCACAAGCAAGAGACTGGTGACTGGTTAGTTACTGTCTGGGTTCAACCTGCAATAGCTGATTCTTTTCAAGACAGAGTCAGATTCTTCACATCTTGATTCAAAGTTTTACCTGGACAGAGGATAGTGGAATAATTTTGTTTGTTCTGGAAATCATGATTTTGGCCAAAGTGAGAGAGGCATGCATTTAAGTACCTGTTATTTTGTGCATTTACCCTTTACTGCTAACTTACTATAAAATCTCACATATATACACATGCATATATAATTTTCATGTAATCAAACAATTTTTGATTCTTATAGCTCACATCTCCCTGCTGAGTTTAACAAATGAGAAAAAAAGCAGTTAGATATAAAAATCTGTATGCTACAAATACAGCTGAAACCTAACTTAATCTTAAACTCCCTTGTAAACATCTGTTCCTAAAAAATGTCCACCCCTTCAGCAATTATAAGATTACCAGGGAGCAAACAAACATCTAAATAATCTTTAATTTATTTCACTTCCCACTGAAAGTCTCTGGGACATATATTTCCTTCTCACTTTCTCATCTTTTTTCCTACCCCCTTCTGTCACTTCCAAATTATTTCTATCCTGCATGTATGTCTCAAAACACAAGCTGTTTGCCAGAAAACATGCCCTAACTTCAAAACTTGACTGAAGTTATAAATTATTCCTGTAAACCCCCATCAAGCAACCCTGTAATTAACCATCTGCTTCCTTGAGGGCTGGTGTCACTCAGCATAAATCAGGGACTGTGTTTTCTTTTTATTAAAGTACACATTTATTTTTCTCCTTATGAAAAAAAACACTTGGGATTTTTCCATCTAAGATAATGAGGTACACATACTAAGGACACTGAAGATACTATATTTTCATTCTCATAGCTGAACGTCCCCCAGCAATTTTTTGTTTTGCTACACTAATATTTAAAGATTTGTTTTTTAGTAAGTACACATTCCTGTGATAATATAGCTGGTTAGGATATTGAAAGTTTCATGCCATAGGACAGTAAAGTTTGCAGATTTTTCCACTTTGGCTCAGAACAAAAGCTGAAACATTTTTCCCCAACAGGGAGGATTTTTTTCTCCCCACAAAAGGTTTTGCCTTGACTTCTGAAGATTATCCCATTTTCTGCAAGGATGAAAGCTTGCCCGGGGTTGAGGATAGTTAGCATGGCCTGGACCACAAGCACTGAACGGGCCACTGTATTTACCAGCACCCCTCCAAGCTTACTGGGACAAAATTAGGTACTTTTCCTATAAACAATTCTCTCTCCTTCAAGCAGTTTGTACCTTACTCCCTCAGTAGCTCTATTGACTTTTACTGTGTAATTGATTCTGACTTGAACAGAGCCCACAGACATATACAGTCTAAACTTCAGCCAAATTAAAGTAGACTGATATATTATCCTGGAGATGTAGCAGTAGTAGCAGGATCACATCTGGTAAGTTTTTTCCAATATATGGAGATTTAATGATGAATCAGGTCATGCAAAAAGCGTAATGCATAAAATTCAAAAGAATATTGTTAAAACACAACAAACTAATGCCAAGGGAATCCTAAAAGAGCCTGGATCAAATAAGAATAGATGGCCCCTCCATATTCCCCCATGGTAACATCCTGCATACTTCATCTGCTAGTCCTTAATAGCACACTGACATCCTATTTCAATAGTAAGGACAAATGAAGTGATACTGGGGAGTCCCACCCTAAACTTTAGCTACCCACATCACACATGCATCTCACAGTTGTCCTGGTGAGGACACACCTCAAAGCACAAGTTTGTCACAGACTGAAGTGTCAAAAGTACACTGGCAGAAATATATGGAGAAATAAGTAATTCCACCCATGAAGGTTATGAGTCATTACTATAAGTAAGTCATAGGCCTGAGAAGCCCAAAAATGCTTGCTCAGCAAGACATCTTTCAGCACAGCCTTGCATTATCTCTACTTACATAATTTTGCCTCAGGAAAGAAACTTCCAGGATTTTTTAGAATTTTCAATCCTGAGAAGAATATACCCCTTAAGAAAAGGCATGTCAACAGACTAGGACGATAATGCACACAAAATTGCATATTTTCTTTTCAGTGCAGGATTTGGAGCTTCATAGGTCTATGGAAGGGGTTGTATGGTGTGGTAGCTGCAACAAGAAGTAACGTCATTTGATGACCTGGAAAATCCCTTCACTCCTGTAATCCCAGCCCAATTAGACTTCAAATTAGTAGACAGCTCTCAGGGTAGACACGGTAATATGCAAACACTAGTGTGGATACTAAATATCCAGTATTGTCTCAAAATACTGATATTTGGGTTTTGTCATTGAATAAATGATAAAAATAACCAAAGCCTTTAACAAATAAGTAACCCCAAATTTTACATTAGCCTTTCAAAAGAAATTCAGTAATACATATGATTTACATTCTAAAAAATCCTCTAGTGCCAGGAATGGACACACTTATGCCCTGCAACAGATTCACTTGACTTGCTTTCCCTGTTATATCATGGAGTTTACACAAAGTTACACTGAACTGCCATTTACCGCACCTGAAACAACTTCCATTCATTCACACATTTCACAGCAATGCTAATAAATCCACGTTTGAGAACTGCCTTAAATGATGAAAAATCTGTAGCTATGGAATTAAATAACTGTCACAGACTGGCTACTAAACCTGAGTTGTTGTTTTCTGTGCAGAGACTGGAAACAGCAGGGCAGGCAGAGAGAGGGTTGTCAAGCATTGGAACCAGCTGCCCAATGAAGTGGTTGAGTCACCATTCCTGGAGGTATTTAAAAGATGTATAGATGTGGTGCTTAGGGTTATGGTTTAGTGGTGGACTTGGCAGTGCTAGGTTAACAGTTGGACTTGATGATCTTAAAGGTTCTTTCCAACCAAAAAAATTATTTGATTCTCTGATGTCAGGGAATAATTGTCACGTCCCAGGGATACATGTACTGGATGGAAGAGCCAAGGATGATACACACCTGGATCTGCTACTCACTAAACAAGAAAGAAACTTGTAGGGGTTGTGGTAATCAGTGGTAATCTTGTTAGTCCCTTAGCAACTATCCTCACAACTGAATGCACATAGCAAAGCACAGAACCTAGACTTGGAAGAGAGCAGATATTACTTTAATCAGAGTGTTGGTAAATGGGATCTTGTGGGCAGCTTTGAACAGCAAAGGAGCTCAAGAAAGCTGGCTGGTCTTTAAAGATCTCCAAGCACAAGGAACACTTCATCCTCATGCTGGAGAAAACAAGTAGACATATCAGGAGACCAGTATGGCTAAAACAGGGAACTCATGACAGACATCTGGTGCAAAAAGGCAACTACACAGAAAGAATTCAGAAATACTGCTCAGGCATTTAACGATCCTGGTAGCAAAATTAAAGTTCTTTTGCAGCTGAGATTTGCAATGGACGTTAAAGGCAACAAGAAGAGCACCTACTGCTACATAAATACTAAAAGGCTGAGCAAGGAAAGTGTGGGCTCATTACTGTGTGGAGCAAGTGATTTAACAGCAGACAGATTAAGGATTAGGTGCTCAGTGTTTTCTTTGCCTCAGTCCTCAACAACAAGGTCTCCTAGGCTTCTGTGTTTATTGAAAGTTCAAGGAAGGAAATTCCCAGCAGTGGATGGGGATTGAGTCAGGGATCACTTGAGAAAGCTTGACCTATACCAATCTGTGAGATCAGATAAGCTGCATTCAAGGGTGCTAGAAATATCGCCATTGTTCTCACAAGGTGACTCTATCATCTTTCAAAGATTGTGGAGATCAGGGAAGATCCTGATCTGGTAATATAAAGCCAAGTGATCCAGTGACACAAATAATTCAACTTCAAAACTGTAGCATTTGATGCAGCGAGGGCAAAGTCTACATAATCACCAAAGGAAGACTGGCTTTTTGCAGATATTGGAATACAAGAACACATAAGAATGACTAAACTAGTGAAATAACCATTAACTGTAGGAATTGGCTCTTCTGCTTACCATACCAATAACTGAGAAAATAAGGACAATAAAACAAATGTTAAGACAGAATTTTCAAATCCCTAAAGCATTTAATGACGTTTTTTACAATCCAAACCAAAAGCTGAGTTTTGAACTTGTCTTCCACATCTAATTCACTATTAACTTCCTATTTCATTTTAACACAGGCAACTTATGTATCAATAATACAAAGAAAAATAAAAGTGACAAACTGCTATCAATTTGATGTACAGGCCTAAAACAATAGTGACAAATTAATCCAGTCTCTTCTACAGACCATACATTACCAAATTCACAGCTGAAGGATCCCATATGGTTTCCATAAATGAAATGCTAATCTTTAGAATAAGATGCTAAAGTTCGATGTAAGTGTGGATTTAACTTTACAGTATTCTCATTTCAGAGCTTGAATTAATGAATGTAATTTTAAAGGAAAATTATTGATAAAGATACTTTCAGTACTACCTTGCAAATGAAAGGTTTAAGTTAAATTTTCTGGAACTGCAAAGAAGCAGAAACGGACTGTAAAACATGTCACTGTAGGGTATTTAAACATTTCAGGCAAGAAAGTTTCTCTGTTTCCCAGAGCTAAATGTAGAAGGCTGACTTTTAGAAAGGTTAATAACACCCAATGGCATGCCCTCATCCTTATAAATAAAATATGAGGATGACCAGTTGCAATGGAAAGAACAAACACCGGCAGCCATCCTTTAAGGACACAGTCCCTTCAGGATTCTGATCTTCCACCACTGTGATGAAATCTGCTTTTAAATCTGTCTCAAAGGAAAGCTGACAAGATGCACGTGTGCCAATGTATGCTAAAAATCCTGGCAAAGGCACTGAGTGTTAAGGGAAGCTGCTGATGAAATATCTCTTTTGATAACTGTAGGTTTTTGAGATGATGGAGCTTTACTTTCCTGCACTAATCACCTTAACGTCTCAAGACACTTACAGCCTTAAGTTCACGTTCTCTCAAGAATTATTCTTCCACTAGCTTACCTCCTTCTACATCCCTCCTGAAATCTTTTAAGTAAATGAGTTTTTATGGATTTCAAACTAAATCATCACATTTTATCCTAAATTACAGCCCACAGTAGTTGATTATATAACTGTAGAAGAGGCACTAGAGATTTCACCAAGTTTGCTTCCAACTTCACTATCCTCATTTAGTCTTCTACTTTGCTAAACAAGGGAGCGGAGATAAATCAAGGGAACCAAAAGATGCAGAAGCTAGCACATCATTCATACTCCATCTGTTTTGAACAATCTTACAACACGTAACACAGTCTAAATGATAGCAAAAGTATAAATTATTAGATTAATTATTAGCCATACAGTTTCCACAGAACAGTCTTACTTACACTCTAGTGCAGTAACATAACACCTGTAGCTTGTATTTGCTATACGTAACTAGCAACTGTAACACAAGTAACAATAATTACTCTCAAAACAGCATGTTTTTTTTTTTCCCCTAAAAATTGCCTGAATTCCAGACTTAGTCAAAATGCTTCTCTAAAGCAAAAGTAGTCCTGACCTAGCATTTGAAAATGACCCAGCATCTTCATATCACCAGCAGGACACGCATCATATATTTCAGAGAACTGAGGGATGACAGTATCTTTGAACTGATTCCCAAACAGAAGATTGGTTACCCAAAGATCTTGCAACACTGTCATAGGACATGGCTGGGCCTGACACTGTTGATAAGTTTGCATAAAACAGTTTATAGCCAGGGGTGGCAATATATTCCACCCACAAGTGAAAACCATCAAAGAAATCCTTCTTTTCTACTTCTGTATTAAACTTGGCCTTATCAAAGGAAAATTAGAAATACTAAACAAAATGGAATGTAAACAAGTTCTGAAATTATTGAGCCTATTTTTCCTCCTCTACTGGCTATATATGCGAGACCATAGCCTACTTCAAATTGCTTTAATTCTCATTATTATGTCCTTTAAAATGGAGAACAAGGACTGTCAAGTTCAAAGATCAGCTACTCACTAAACAGAAGTGCTTATGCACTGTGGGTTTCCCCCTTCCACAACTTTCATATCCAAAAACCTGGAGTAGGACTACCAACTCAGACCATCTCTCTCCCACGTCTTCTATAAAAAGATAAGCTGAAATAAAATGAATGCTGCAATGCTCATATCTGTGTCTTTCTAATTTGGTGTCATAATTCTTCCCACATCTACCTTTGCCGCTACCACTTTCTGATGTGCACCTTTCTTTATTTTGAACGCTGTCCCTTTACTACTGCTGTCAATATTGGAGAAACCAAGAGCACTGTCAAATAAATAAAAAAATAACACTGTGGCTCTCATTACAATAAATTTTAAAATTTTGCTATTAAGAGAACTGGTAAAGTGCAATCGTAAAAGTCTGTAGCATCTTGTTAAGTACTTTGAAAAGGCAAAATGCTTTTGTAGTTGTAGTACACAGCAACAAATTGGAATCTCTCTGTTCTTGGGGGGGCTCTATTGTTTGTTTTCTTAATGTGATGTGACTTCAGGTGGTTCCATTTCCTTAGGTGGCATAATACTTCATAATCTCCAGAAAGTGCTGAGCAGACACTTTTTAAAAAGCAGAACCACTACAAATTTTTAATAAGTATCTATTTCTGAAAATGTAGACCATGGTTATTACTGCTGGCACTGTTATGAATGTGCTTTGACAGTTTCTTGCATATTTTTTAAACTCTTGTTTCCTCACTTTCCCATTTCTAAAATGAGTCTAATTGAATTTAGCTTCTACATATGGTGTGAAAATTAATTAGTGTTTGTCAAGCATAGTTATTTATTTTTGTTGTGGTCCTTAACAGCCTGGTGTGCAGAAGAACCTATCAAGAATCCTTATTTGCTGGCCATTACAAGCTATTTACCACAGAAAATCTGTATTATTTGCAAGGACAGATGTCACTGTGAGCTACAGGTGATACAAAAAATTTAGTGGCAGTCGTTATAGCTGTCATACGACACAAAATGTCTTCCTATCAATCCATTAAATGACACAGAACCACTCTGAAATATTATAGACTTACCAAACAAATTTGGTCAGTCAAATCTCAATTCTACAATAAGTTTTATGCAGAGAAATCCTTGTGGTAATGTAAGATTTACTCCAAGACAGCGACAGAGGTAAGTATCCTTACGTACAAATTCCTCATTTCAAATTTCGTGCAAAAAATGCTTACATTTCTCATAACGTATCTGTACACCTTCATTTTTGCAGTTAGCCATTTTACTGCATTCCATCATTGTGTCTTACCACAATGCAAAGGTACACCTACAGAAGTGAAAGCCTTGTATTTCAGCTCTCAGCTCAACTGATTCCCCAGTCCAGCAGCTATTCGGGTTTGGTACATAGGATCCTCAAGAAGTAATAATTTCCAAAGTGAACATACTTGTTTTATGTGCTAATACTGTGTTTTACATAGTTCAAAGATGCTGCAGAGTCCAGTCTTTGAGATGTGTGTTTTTTCCCCCAGCCATACAATTTTCATTTAGTAGGCTCAAATGCATTGCCAGTTTCAGCAAAAGTTTAGCCTCCAAAATTAATGCAGAGTACAGCTTTTTGTTGCTGAAGACTCCCAAAAGGGCAATCTCAGGCATAACAATATATCCCCATTTTCTGGTTTTGTTTTGTTCAAAAAGTATCATCCTTGAGTCACAAATCTGCATTCAAAATATACAAACAGACAAACACTTCTGGTTCCCACACAGACACTGCAAATGCCTGATCCAGGATTGGGTGCAAAACACCCCAGGCATCTCTGTAGCAGGATCTTGCTTCTCTGAAAGACCATGATACTTATTGCTTGGGCTGAAAGGCCATTAGGTGAGGAAGGCAAGGTCATAAGAAAGGAGAGTTGCAGGTAGGATCCTGAGGTCTGGGATACAGCTGCTCCAGCAACTCCCAAATATCAATCCTCTTCACTGCAGAACCATAAACCCTCTTTTTCCTTGTAAAGGTAGAAAACTAATCATTTACCAAGGCAGACATATTGTCTGCTTCAGTAGAGGTGTATCACTACCTGGTTTAGGGTTTTTTTGTTTATTTATGTTTAAAACCAAAATTAAAGTTATTTAAGCTGATGAATTTACCTTTTTTTCTTCTATGATCAAAAATAGTAACTGCACAAGCAATGCAAGGGAAGCTCCCTTTCCAGTCTCATTTCTAACCTATGACCTTTCCCCAATTACCATTTCAATTAAATATGATGTACTTAAGTTGGGCATTCAAATAGACGTAATGTAATGAAATTCTGGGTTACTCATTATGTTAACCTCATTAGCATGAGATGAATGTAGTGATAAATAGACTGAACTGTCTTTAACTGATGACAAACTGAAAATGGAGCACTAAAGAACTCCCATCACTAATTTAAATAATAAACCCATTTCAGTTTTCTAATAAATTTAACGTGATATGAAAGCTGTATCTAGCCTTCAGTTAAACTAAACTGCATTCCTCTTAGCTCATTTTAAATACAATTATACATTTTCTTATTTTCAAGTGAATGCTGTTATATTTACCTTTTATCTACAGTCATTAATATACTTGTTTTCTCACAGAAACTATACACAATGAATTAGTTCTCTGAAATGGTGTAACATGTGGTGAAGGAGGGTTATTACCTGCAACTTCACCTGTAGACAGAAGAGAAACCTGGAATTCTGATCTACCAGGACTAGAAAGGGGAAAGGAATCCTGCAATCAAGAGAGAAGGAGAGTTCAAGGTGTCATACATATATGTTCTTCTAAATCCAATGATAAATACCTCAGTTTGATATTAATTTACACTAAAATACTGCCTGGCACAACCAATAAAGCAGGTGAAGTTCTTCTGCTATGGAGCCAGAGATGAACACTACAAATGCAAAACCTTTTCCTTAAAGTAAATTCCCCAAGCGATACCTTCTAATACAGAATACATTTGACAGTCTTCTTCAATGGTTTATTCCCATTGCACGTTACCAGTCATTTTGGTCTTCACTGTTTGTTTCTTAATTCTTTACACATTTTCCTGTGTCGAGTTTAATGAATATCTTCTCCTATTAGCAGTGTGAGATGATAAAGTGCTTAAAAGCAAATAAAGAATAAATATCTATTGGGTTATATTAAAAATTTTGTTTGGAGGACCTTCAGAAGATTTGTGGAAGTGGGGTAATCCCTAGATGTACTAATAAATGGCTACTAATCACCAATGAAATTCCAATGTTAAGTATGTGAAGGTGTTTTCTTTTCTTCTCAAAGTTATGTAGATAAGCTTGATGTTAAGACAACTCCCCTGTTTGTACAGGACCTTCCTTCACATTTTGAGCTGGCCTCAAGATGCTACGCACAGCACTCCAAGTAGCAGGGTTAGATGTCCTCATTATCAGTTCCATTAAATCCTATCAAGTTCTGCCAAGAGATCTGGATCCTTGCCAGTAATGTCATCTGCAACTTCAGTCCTACAAGCTCCCAAAGTAAAAAGCAGACCTGGACTGACTCTACATCATCAGTCAAGAGGCTTTTATTTCCCTTTGAAATCATGGTAGCTCTTACATTCAAAAGCCAAATCTGAGACTATGACAGTAGATTCAGGGGTAAGCAGGCTGAGAACATTATTGATTCTGCCAACACATGAATGCACCAAAAAAGCCAGACACCTTTGTAGGTTATAAAGATTTCTTTAAAGATTTCTGCAGTATGATGGCAGTAAAAAAAAAAAAAAACAAAAAAACAAAACAAAAAAAAAACAAAAACCAAAACAAAAAAACAAAAACCAACTATAATTGAATGTTTCTATTAAACACTATAAATTGCAAATTGTGAAAAAACATATAGCCACAGGTGTATCTATTTAACTAAGTGATAGAAATCCTCCTTTTTAGAATTTAACAGGTTGATCCCAGAGTTGAAATGTCAAATTGCTTCATAAAAGAAGACAGTCTTAAATTCACTACAAAGACTATATCTTTTTATATCAATTTGCACAGAACTGGAACACCGGAAAAATAATTCCATGACTGACAACGTAAATCTAATAGATGTCAGTTAAATAGACCAATTGCAAAGGAGTTTTCAAACTCCAGTTGGATGTATTGTCTGACCACAAGGATTTAATTGATTAGTCATGATTAAGGTTGACTTGACAATTCTGAATTTAACCAAAGACCATCATTTTTTCTCTGTTCATTAAACTTCAGAAAGATGTAGGGCTTTTCTCAGGACTATAAAAATAATACCAAAAACAATCAACAAATTCTTGACCTGTGGTGCTGGTTACAGAGGAAGTTACAGTTTCAGGAAGCTGGCTAAACTAACATGAGGTTACCCTGTCTTACCAGAGAAGACAAAGGACTCGCTGCTAGATTCAGTGCGAAGAATTATATACTTGTTTTTCCCAATGATACAAAACACTGAAGACAAAACTGTGCTGGCAATCAGAGCTTGGATAATAATTCTGATAGCCTTGCAATTGTTACATGCATCTCACTCATGAAAATGAAGTCTCTATGGTTTCAGATGCCGAAAAAGTAAACATTTTCATAGTTGGTCACATTTCTTGCTCTAGAAGAAGAAATGTGTTAAAAAGTAGCTACCAGAGCAACACCTTATTCAATTTTCTTAATGCCTGAATATCTTGTTGAAGCCTATGCACCAAATCTAAACTACTGAGTGGATAATTCACTTGCTCTTTTATGCCAGAACTGATTTTAAGCCTCCATAAAAGTACTACTGCATACCTCATGAGACAGCAAAATACATTAATAACAGCAATTAAAAGGGCTAAATGCTATTTATATCTGACTTATGTTCCTCATCAATAAGAAAGTCACCAGAAAATAGCAAGAGTAGTCTAAATACACGTGTTGCAACTCTATAGATGTATGGCAT
Source organism: Nyctibius grandis (assembly GCF_013368605.1). NCBI lineage: Eukaryota > Metazoa > Chordata > Aves > Nyctibiiformes > Nyctibiidae > Nyctibius > Nyctibius grandis. The sequence goes on along the minus strand of NC_090659.1, from coordinate 15,137,489 downwards.
TTCTAAACGCTTTTACTGTTATGATGTTTCTAAAATATGATAATGGTAGCTCATGATTGCATAATATACTGTAAGAGATATTTTCCTAGCCTCAGGTAGTATATTACCTGTAGGAGTTAGGTGGCAGTAAAAGGGGGGGAAAAAAATGTATCTAACTCAATATAACCATAAGGGAGGTGTTTTTCCTTTGATCCACTGGTAATGAGTGAGCACAAATTAGAGCATAAATTCATCATCAATATCCTAGAATTACTGTAAGCTGAGAGTGAGAAACTGTACGCATAGATACACAACCTGAAACTTCCTCCCTTTTATTAACATTCCATTTTTCTGTATTACTTTTGGGGATGGGAGTAGTTTTTGCTTGGGTTTTTTTTGATAAAGTGACCTTGATAAGACTGCATGACCATGGAATGCTGATGTATCGACAAAATACAAACTGGAAAACAGTCTCCAATATTCTTACCACAATACTGGAGCTCCACAGAAATTTGGGTTTTGAGATTTTTTCTCCTCTTTTCTCAGGGTTCTCATGTGAAGTATAAACTGTATCATCTGTTACATTTAAGAGGGTTAATTTGGCAGAAATTAAACCCCTTGGCATTTCAGCTTGTCCTCAGATATCAGAGGGGCTGGGGGCGGCTGAGCTTAGCTTCTGAGTGATGCCCAATTTGACACCTTAAATTTTGGCTGAGATAGGCCAAAGTCGGCTCTGTAAGTCTGGCTGCATTGAACAGCTAATATTTTGCACTAACACAGGTCTGGGTTCACAAACAGTGCAGGGCCTAGTCACAGTCAATGAACTAACACTGTTCCAGATTCACAAATAACATGGATACTATAAGTCTGGGCGCATCCAGCGAAATAAAATCCTTGCTACCAGATCCACAGTTAAGGTAATTTATTTAAGCAACAGATAGATTCTTTTAGATTGCCGGTGATAAATACACTGTCTGCAAAACACACTTAGGTGCCAATGTACATATATATGTTGCAAGACGACTATATAGCATTACTAATACGATTACAAATACAAGCTTGATTTCTAACTTCCTGGGGAAGCACCTGGTATAACCAAGTGTACGAATCTTACCCAAAGGCGTCCCTATGGGTGGGGAAGAGAGGTTCAGCCCACCAACTGATCCCGGAAGTCCACAGTGATGTCTCCTTGACTTCTTAGTGATGGTACCTTCCCTATTTTTCCTCTTTCTTCAAGGCATTTTATACTATTTTCCTCCATTTAGGTGGAGCTTAAGTGACTCCAGTCATACATACATTTATTATTGATTGGTGTAAAATTCTCTCGCTTCGATTTTAAAGGTATAGACTAAGAAAAATTCAGACAGCATGCTCAGGGAGGCGGGTAACTTTGGGGATGGAGGTGTGTTTTCATCTTAGAATGAGATCATAATGAGTAAATTTCATCCATAGGACACAATTTCACCACAATTGCTAGCTCAGTGACCAGCGTTCTGGGTGGAATGGGATGTTATCTCTTATTTGATAGCTGTATGATTTACCAGCTACGAGGTACCATCTAGTTCCCGTACCTGCCTTGTTCACACAGAGCCTGGCTACAGTTATCTTCACTTCATTCCACCCTCTGTTCTCTTAGAGTTAGCACACCAAGCTCCCTTGATGAGCGAACATCTAAGAATGCACGCCACATTGCCTGGGTAACCTTTACAGAGCAGATTCCTTACATGCTGACCACATTTCACCCTAGATACTTTCTTAGTTCTATAGGATGTGGATATAACTTTACTCTCAATAAGTGTGCATCCAATAATTAGTTTAAATAAGTTGCTCCCTGGTAGTTACTCCACAGTATCATTCTCTGAATCCTTGTTTTCAATAATCAAAATTTTAATTATCCAGGCCAAAAAATTCTGATTTTGGTGAATCATAGAAAACAAGTTATCAAATGGTATTCTGCATCCGTGGGGCAAAACAGGATGCCACTTTGAATAGCCACAGCAATAAGCATCTTGGCATTGTAGTCAGAGAAGTAAGTTTTCACTTGTGGGTCAATGCTTTGACTCATTTTAATTTAAGGTTTTCTTCCCAAAAAAACCCTGTAATTGAAAACACATACACCCCTGTGTAGCTATATTATTGTCATCTCAGCTGCAAGTATTGGGAGAATACAGATATAAAACACATTTATATAAACACAGATAAAAGACTTAGAGACGAACACATAGCATGAAGGCCCTTCTCCTACCAAACGCAATAGAACATGGACTGCTGCACAAAATTTTATTCATTAGTAAGGTCATCCACTAACATGAAGGTTTTGTGACTGGACCTAAGGAAGTACTTACATACACAGTTAATACAGGTAACAGTATGATCTGTTGCAAAAATTCTGAATGTTATTTGTCAATGGTAACTAATAGAAGAAAATATTTGTCATTCCTTAAATTACTGACTACACTTTAAGTAATAAACACTATAATACACTCATTCATGTTTACCTTACTTGCTTTAAGTGCTTCCACAACTCTCATTCCAGCAACCTCACAAGACTATTGCTCAACTCAACCGAGGAACCTCAAAGTCACACAAAAATCTCTGTAAAAGCCCATGCATTCTTTTCTCAGAGATCACATCCTCTGACAAAGAAATGAAAATTTCTCTGTAATTTATCCAATTTCATTATTAAAGCACAAAAGTCAGTTAAATTAGAACTGATAAGGATTTCTCATTTGGAAAATTCACCTTATTGTTCTTTGATTTTGTTTTCTCAAATTCTCTATAAACTGACACAATTTTTATAGATGTCCTGCTATACACAGAAATTTAAGAAGCTCAGATGTACAATAAAAAAATAGTGATACTCCTACTCCGTAACTCAGCTTTACTCCTTTCCTACAGTGCTTCTGAATGAAGTAGGTATATTTTGTAGTTACAGTTCAGAATAAGAGCGACCTTTACGATGTCCTCAATTCCAGTAGAGCCTGCCCTCAGAACTGGGTCACAGACTACACTCCTGGGCACCTGAAAACCTTAAGAAAAAGAGCACTAGAAAAACAGTAGAAATTTGAAGAGAGAATTAAAATAAATGCTGCTGTGTTAGACTATATGGTTTTTAGTCACATAACTTCTTTCAACAAAGTGAAAATAGCATTTTTTGGAAGCTAGGATAAATACAGAATATTTGTATGCAATTTTTAAGTGCTTGTTTCTATTTAGCACTGCATTAAAATCAAAATATGAAAACAGAAGAGACAGACATGATTTATTGACCAGTATCTAAATAATACCTTTCATATTCATATATTTTCCTGAATAGAGATAAAATAGTTCTAGCAAATAACTAAAAGAAACCTAATTTAATTATATTTGAATTATGTGGAAGTAAAGCATCAACACTTAAATGGATTCATTTAGGCTAGGCATCAGGAAGCTTTTAAGGTGCTGTTGAAGAACTAGTTAAAGTTAGTTTGAACAAGCATGTGTGACGTCAGAGATACAATCACTGTAGAAAGTGAGTAACTTTCTGTTAATGGGATTGTTAAAATCCCCCAAATAGCTGTAGGCAATAATTTCCCCTTGGAAGATTTTAGTAAAAAACAACAAAACTGCTGTACTTGAAAATATACACAGCCACAGCCCAAAAACTCCAGGCACTGAAAGAACCCAAGGTAATGGCATTAACTCTTCCCTTTTCCAATACTGGAACTTCAAACACTGTTCGAGCCTTTATTTACTTTCAGACTCATATCTGACGGACTCACACCTCACTATAGGGGCAAGTTAACCTTTGTGGCTATTCCTCTCGGTTTAGAGGAAACCAGCACTTCACAGACCTAGTTGCCTGTATAGCAAACTGCTCATCACCATCTTCACCTTGGACAAGCCAAGTTTTTACATTCCTGACACCTAATCTGAGCATCTGTGGTAAATAGTTTTCCATAGTCCTGTTACTACAAATATATATACACTTATTATTATTCCATTTGGAGAGCCAAATAAATTGGTAGACTTGGAGAAGTAAGTGTGCCAGTAAACCTATATGAATTTATCTTTGAGTGAAGGGCAGAAAATCCTCCTGATAATTTTCTCTGCTTCTTGAAACAGATTTTGTACTCCAATACTATACCAAGACACAATGTCATGTTTAGGGAAGAAGGAAAGTTTGAAATTAATCACTGATAGTAAGAGCACATGAAATTATTACTTGACTAGCTTGATTCCAGACCTCAACAGGGAAACTGCACAGACATTGTATTACGTTCACATAAGTATTTACAAAAGTTTTGTTGCAAGTCTTTCCTAATTCGGGCTGATAAGAAAGCTATGTTTATAGAACTTCTGTTGTTTCCTTGCTTTCCAAACTGCATATTTCTTATACCATAGCTATGGTACCCATTTAATCTATAAATTGCATGGGTTTTTTAAATGCTTACTGATTAATATTGTCACAAATCACCAGATCTTAACTTGCTAAGAACTGTCTATTAAAATATTTGGATAAGTAAAACTAATGTTTTTGAAATCTTGCTAAGTGAAACCAACACTGAAATATCAAGCATTTTTGGACCACAATTCCAGAAGTGTTTAGAACACTGATTATCACAAAAAAAAAAAAGGTAATAAACTGAAACTGCTCATCACTGTATCTTTCTGGATACTCAGGAGAAAAACAACTGGTATCCTCTAAATATTGCTATTATCCCTAATTTGAGAGCAATTGATATTTATATCTTTTCCCTCTTCATCCACACAGAACAGACTGATGAGCTGAAAGCACTGCATTGGCCTTGGTTTAGAAGTACCTGCTCCGTCTCCCAAATGTATTTCACGCATTTCATAACCAAACAGTAGGTTTAGTTAAAAGCCCTCCAGGCTCTTCAATCTTGTTTCTAGGTAACTCTTCAAAAAAAAGTACTGGAGTGCAAAAGTAATGTTAATGAAAGTAAATTAATGCAATACAACCATATGAGTCAGGAGAAAATGCAGAGCTTGCAAAGGTATGAGGGCTCTGTAGAAGTTTGCCTATGTAACTCTGAATGCTAACAAATGAGCACATGGAGACAGACATATATTCCATTTCCTCACCTTTGCAATAATTATTTGTAATTAAAGGAATTTATTCAATCATCATTTACAACCCCCAAATAAGTCTCAATCCTCAGACTTCATGCCAAATAGCCATTTTCTACTTGGACTAGTTGGGTTTAAAGCCCAATCATTACACCCCCTTACAACACAATTACTTAAAAAGAGTTAGTTCAATCACTTTGTATACTTACATTTACCATGCTGCTTTAGCTTGCCTTATGAAACAACCGTTAAAAAAAGATTAATTCTGGTTCATTCTTATGAGGCCAAGAGATTTTGTATAAACACATATTAGCAAACATGGGGAAAAAATATTTTCAGAGTTTTCTTAAGCAAAAGCGGTAGCAGATTTAACAATGTTCTGTCTTACTCCATTTATCTGAAATATTATCTGGGACTTGATCTCACCATTATAAAAATATAACAAATTCACTGGGTTTTTTTTTTTAATAGGATTACTGATATGGCTGACCCAAACCCCATTCCTATTTTAAAAATGTATTTAATTAATGTTTTTTCCTCATTGTTTTTCATAATAGCTTTATACTGCACAAAGTCTTGTTCATTTTGAAATGGCTACTGTGATTGCTGTGAACAGACTCTGTGCTGCAAAGGAAGGAGGTAAGAGGACAGGCAACCAGGAGACCCAGGGCCTAGTTAGGCATAAACACCACTGGGACAGCTTTGGGAGACCAGGTGTTTTGAATGATTCTTCATTCACTCTGCCCAGAAACTAATCAGTGACCAGCCCTCCAGCTGTACACCTGACAGTTAAGGGTAGTTTTCCAGAAATGAGAAGAAAAAAAAAAATCAGAAACCTCCAGTTGTAAAAAAAGGAAATAAATTTAAAGTTTTTCCTCATTTTAGATCTAGCCTAACCACACAGCTGTCAGAGTTGATCTTTTGGGAGACTTGACTGTAGAAAACCTGATTATGCACATTTCATGTAAAGCAATGTATTTTACCCAAACACTGGTGCTTCTGAGTACATGCCACCATGGAAATGAAGACGTTGAAGAAGGGGTGGTGCCTGAGAATACAGGAAGATAAACAGATTTTTTTCCAGCTATTTATAGTCAGATGGTTCTGCTGAAAAGTGACCACAGATGCATCATTTTCTTTCTTATATCTGGGCATAGGTCAATAAACAATGTAGGATATTTAGGAATGTATCAGGATATTGTGTCTGGACACCTAATTCTTGTTGATTTCAATGGAGAACAGCAACTTATTGTTGGAGAACAGCAACTTATTCAATGGAGAACAGCAACAGTTATTAATTTATTTTATTTTTATATCTTTACATGATCTTATACTTGTAAAATCTAGCTATCTATCCTCACAAAGTTGCAACATCAACAATCAAATTTAACATTTCTTTTTAAGAAGTTGTTTCATTTTTTAGGATGCAGAATATTTTAGGAATTTGGAAAGATAAACTCATCATAGAGCCATTTGTTAAAGTGTCCTTGTCTAATCATACCTGATTTCAAACACACTATTAACACAGTGACATACATGGTATAGCATAAATGTATATCCTAACTCCCAGCAAGACAGGTTACTCAACTTGTGGCTTCCAATTTTAACTCATCTGTGTTTTTTTTTTCCTGTAGGATTAGTTTGTTTTGGGATTGTTTTTTGTTGCTGGGATTTTTTTTCCTCAAGAGAAACTCAAAAGCAGTTGAAACACTCCATCACATTCTCCCAGCACTGAAGTTGAGAGCCTCGTAAGCCCAGCATAAATAATTTCCCTATTATTCTCTTGTATAATTTCTTTAAAAGGACTAATTTTCAACATCTAATACATTGAGTAACACTCAAGACATTGCATTTAATCCTCCTTATTTCTGAATGTATTTTAATATCTTTTATTCTTACTCATCAAAATCTTTGTCAGAAGATCAAAGATGGTTATTCAGTAACTTTTTTTTAACATATTGAAACATGAAGCACTTGCAATGAAAAAACCTTTAATATTAGTAATAGTTTTCAGTATATATATTCAGTACTCTCTCTTTTTTTAATGTAAAGAAAACTCCTGAAAGCTCATCACCACAAAACAACTTGACCCCACACACAGCAGATTTGTCACTTTGATTCCATGCCCAAAAGAAAACCCAAAGGCAGACTGACAGCACAGCTTTGGTTATGTCTCCTTTTACCGTACTTTTTTTTAATCTAGTACACAGAATATTACTCAATGACAGATTTATAAAATTTGACTTAATGTATGTGTAAGACTCAGACAAAAAAGTTACAGACTGAACTCTGATTGTTTGCACTTCATGATAGTAACACTGGATTATGCACAATTCTTTACAATTAACATAATATTGTGGAAAATGTAAATACAGAACTGAACTGTCCTGTTTGCCTGACCAACCTAGTGGCCTTCTATGATGGATTGACTACATCAGTGGACAAGGGAAGAGCTACAGATGTTGTCTACATGGACTTGTGTAAGGCCTTTGATACAGTCCCCCACAACATTCTTACCTCTAAATTGGAGAAATATGGGTTTGATGGGTGGGCTGTTAGATGTATAAGGAATTGGCTGGATGACTGACTATAAAGAGTTACACTCAATGGCTCAATGTCCAAGTGGAAACCAGTAATGAGTGGTCTCCCTCAAGGGTCTGTACTGGGGATAATACAACCTAATATCATAATCAATAACAGAATCACAGAATCACAGAATGTTAGGGATTGGAAGGGACCTCGAAAGATCATCTAGTCCAATCCCCCTGCCGGAGCAGGATTACCTAGATCATATCACACAGGAACGCGTCCAGGCGGGTTTTGAATGTCTCCAGACAAGGAGACTCCACAACCTCTCTCGGGAGCCTGTTCCAGTGTTCGGTCACCCTCACCGTAAAGAAGTTTTTCCTCATATTTATGTGGAACCTCCTGTGTTCCAGCTTGCACCCATTGCCCCTTGTCCTGTCAAGGGATGTCACTGAGAAGAGCCTGGCTCCATCCTCATGACACTTGCCCTTTACATATTTATAAACATTAATGAGGTCACCCCTCAGTCTCCTCTTCTCTAAGCTAAAGAGACCCAGCTCCCTCAGCCTCTCCTCATAAGGGAGATGTTCCACTCCCTTAATCATCTTCATGGCTCTGCGCTGGACTCTCTCTAGCAGTTCCCTGTCCTTCTTGAACTGAGGGGCCCAGAACTGGACACAATACTCCAGATGCGGCCTCACCAGGGCACAGTAGAGGGGGAGGAGAACCTCTCTCGACCTGCTGACCACACCCCTTCTAATCCACCCCAGGATGCCATTGGCCTTCTTGGCCACAAGGGCACATTGCTGGCTCATGGACATCCTGTTGTCCACTAGGACCCCCAGGTCCCTTTCCCCTACGCTGGTCTCCAACAGGTCTGCCCCCAACTTGTACTGGTACATGGGGTTGTTCTTGCCCAGATGCAGGACTCTACACTTGCCCTTGTTATATTTCATTAAGTTTCTCCCTGCCCAACTCTCCAGCCTGTCTAGGTCCCTCTGAATGGCTGCGCAGCCTTCCCGTGTGTCAGCCACTCCTCCCAGTTTTGTGTCATCAGCGAACTTGCTGACAGCGCACTCTATTCCCTCATCCAAGTCATTAATGAATATATTGAATAGTACTGGTCCCAGTACCGACCCTTGAGGGACTGCGCTAGACACAGGCCTCCAACTGGACTCTGTCCCATTGACCACCACTCTCTGGCTTCTTTCCTTCAGCCAGTTCACAATCCACCTCACTACCCGATCATCCAGACCACACTTCCCCAGTTTAGCTGCGAGGATGCTGTGGGAGACCGTGTCAAACGCTTTACTGAAATCGAGATAGACCACATCCACAGCTTTACCATCATCTATCCACTGGGTAACATCCTCATAAAAGGCTATCAAGTTGGTTGAGCATGACTTCCCCTTGGTGAAGCCATGTTGAGTGCCCTCAATTATCCCCCTATCCTTGATGTGCCTAGAGACAGCACCAAGGACAAGTTGTTCCATCACCTTTCCGGGGATGGAGGTGAGGCTGACCGGTCTATAGTTACACGGGTCCTCCTTCTTGCCCTTTTTGAAGACTGGAGTGACATTCGCTTTCCTCCAGTCCTCAGGCACCTCTCCCGTTGCCCACGACTTAGCAAAGATGATGGAGAGTGGCCTAGCAATGACTTCCGCCAGCTCCCTCAGCACCCGCGGGTGCATCCCATCAGGGCCCATGGATTTATGGACGTCCAGATTGCTTAATTGGTCCCTGACCCAGCCCTCATCTACCAAGACAGATTCCTCCTCTATCCTGACTTCTTCTGAGGCCTCAGGGGTCCGGGGCTCCTCAGGACAGCCTCCAGCAGTATAGACAGAGGCAAAGAAGGCATTCAGTAACTCTGTCTTCTTTTTATCCTCTGTCTCCAGGGACCCCACCTCATTCATCAGTGGGCCTACATTGCCTCTAGTGTTGGCTTTACCTGCAATGTATTTGAAGAAGCCCTTTCTGTTGTCCTTGACCTCTCTTGCAAGGTTTAATTCCAAGGAGGCCTTAGCTTTCCTAGTTGCCTCCCTACATCCTCTGACAACAGACTTATATTCCTCCCAAGTGGCCAGCCCCTCCTTCCATGATCTGTACACCCTCTTCTTCCACTTGAGTTTGCCCAGCAGTTCCCTGTTCAACCATGCAGGTCTCCTGCTACCCTTCCTTGACTTCCTACCTGCTGGGATGCTCTGATCTTGAGCTCGGAAGAAGCAGTCCTTGAATGCTAACCAACTATCTTGAGCTCCCTTACCTTCTAGTACCCTGTCCCATGGGATTTCCCCTAGCAATTGCTTGAAAAGGCCAAAGTTGGCCCTCCTGAAGTTCAGGGTTGTGATTCTGCTAGCTATTCTGTTCCTGCCACATGAGATCCTGAACTCTACCATCTCATGGTCACTACAACCAAGGCTGCCCTCAACCTTCACCTCTTCAACCAGACCCTCCTTGTTAGTGAGGATCAGATCCAGCAGCGCTCCTCTCCTAGTTGGCTCATCCACCATTTGCATCAGAAAGTTATCATCAATGCACTGGAGGAACCTCCTGGACTGAGGATGGCTGGCTGAGTAGACCTCCCAGCAAATATCAGGGTAGTTGAAATCCCCCATGACAACCAGGCCCTGTAATTGAGAGACTGCTCTCAGCTGCCTGTAGAAGGCCTCATCACCCTCCTCATCCTGATCTGGTGGCCTGTAATAGACACCCACAACAGTATCACCCCTGCCAGCCTGCCCCTTAATTCGCACCCACAAACTCTCAACTCGCTCCTGATCCGCCCCTGGACAGAACTCAATACATTCTAGCTGCTCACTCACATAAAGAGCAACTCCACCACCTCTCCTTAGCGGCCTGTCTTTCCTGAACAGGACATAGCCATCCATGACCACATTCCAGTCATGCGAGGCGTCCCACTAAGTCTCTGTAATTGCCACTAAATCATAGTCCCCCGACCGAACATGGATTTCCAGCTCCTCCTGTTTATTCCCCATGCTGCGCGCATTGGTGTACAGGCATTTCAGAGAGCGAGCCGATTTCACCCTAGGGGGATGGGAGGCCTCCTGGTCTACCTCAACACTAGAGCGTTGCCCCAGTGGTGCAAGCCCAGCTACTACCCCATAGTGACATATAACATAGTGAGATTGAGTGTACCTTCAGAAAGTTTGCAGATGACACCAAGATGAGTGGTGTGGTTGATCCACTTGAGTGAGGGGATGCCATCCAGAGAGGCCTTGACAAGCTTGAGTAGTGGGCCCATGCAAATCTCATTAAGTTCAAGAAGGCCAAGTGCAAGGTCCTACACGAGTCACGGCAACTCCTGGTATCAATACAGGCTGGAAAATGAATGAATTGAGAGCAGCCCTGTGGAGAAGGACTTTGGGGTACTGGTGGACAAAAAAAACAGACATGAGCTGGCATTGTGCGTTCATGGCCCAGAAAGCCAGTCGTATCCTGGGCTGCAACAAAAGAAGCGTGGCCAGCAGGTCGAGGGAGGTGATTCTGCCCCTCTACTTCACTCTGGTGAGACCCAACCTGGATTACTGCGTCCAGCTCTGGAGTCCTCAGTCCAGGAAAGACATGGACCTGTTGGACAGGTCCAGAGGAGGGCCACAAAAATGATCAGAGGGATGGAATACCTATGAAGAAAGGCTGAGAGAGTTGGGGTTGTTCAGCCTGGAGAAGAGAAGGCTCCGGGGAGACTTTATTGTGGCCTTTCAGTACTTAAAGGGGGCTTATAAGAAAGATGGAGACAAACTTTTTAGTAGGGCCTGTAGCAATAGAACAGGGAGTAATGGTTTTAAACTAAAAGAGGGTAGATTCAGACTAGATATAAGGAAGAAATTTTTTGCAATGACAGTAGTGAAACACTGGAACAGGTTGCCCAGAGAAGTGGTAGATGCCCCATCCCGGGAAACATTCAAGGTCAGGTTGGATGGGGCTCTGAGCAACCTGATCTAGTTGAAGATGTTCCTGCTCATTGCAGGGGGGGTTCAACTAGATGACCTTTAAAGGTCTTTTCTAACCCAAACTATTCTATGATTCTATAAAACATTAAACAAAACCAAATGTGTCATATACTATACAGAAAATAATGTAATAATAATAATAACAGCAATATAATAATAATAATAATATAATAATAATAATAACTACACTTTTCCCTATCTTACCCATTAACAAAACCATCTTCTTGGAAACAGAAAAATTAATAAAATGTGAAGATGACATAGAAAATTGTAATTTTGTTAAAACGGGCGGATAAAAATTAATTCCAAAACCTAAGACCCTAGTGTCCTTTCTTAAAAAAAAAAAAAAAAGTCAGTCATCCAAAACTTTCTTGAAAGATCAGACAATCAGAATATTATGAAGAATTTCAAATATCCTCCTCTGTTTTTTATTCCAAGGATAAAAATCTGGTCCTACTGATGTTAGGAAGAGAGCTCTGGCTTCAAAGAGGCCATAATTTACTCCAGATACAGCAAATCTGGGAGGGTACTTCAATGGGTTAAATTAAGCTGCAATTAAATATCTAAAAAAGACAAGCAACATCATTAACATTACTGAAAAGTCTCATAATAAAGATTTTTTAAAATTACTAGTTGCAATCCTTAGTACTATTTTGACTATGACCCTTTAAAGATCCTTTCCTTGTATCTCAAGAAGCAGTGAAGCACACATTAATACCTTGGAAACAAACATCCTTCCAATTTGTCACAAGTGAAAAAGCATGGCTTTACTGAGATCGGCTCCCTTAGCTCTTGGCTACAGAGGAGACTCACCATTTTGCAACCGAAAGTACTAGGCACAATGAGATTCCTTCTGCATACTCTGAGCAAAGCTAAGACCATTTTCCTTCGACTCCTACAGAGCCCTGGCATGCACAGATCAGAAGATGTGTATTCTCAATGTTTTTCACCGAAGTTTTACGAAAAGCTCCATTATGAGTCTTCATTAACCAAGTACTGATCCCTGCAAGTAGTTCAGAAGGAAAGGAAAAGAAAGATAAAACAACTTTTATTCACAGAAATACAGTAAGGCTTGACTTGGTAGGCTAACAGATATGGGAATTAAATCTATCTTCTGACTATTCATTGTTATACAAGCCCTAGATACTATCAAAATATGTATCATCTCTAGCAGTAAGTCACCATCACGATTGTCATTACTGACCTTTAGAGTCAGTAGCCGAATCCACCTGTGGGTTTCTGTACCATCTATCTTGATTTTCCACAGCCTCATCCTCCTACCTAAACCCATTAAACTGCCATCTGTGGGTTTATATCATTTTTACTTGCGGGGCCCAAAGAAACTTTGCAGTTCTTATTTTTAAAATGCAGCCAAGACTATGCTATTGCACCCTGAAATCTCCATTTCACTTCATATTTTGTCTCCTGTTTTATTGGACATGAAGGATAGCAGATTTAATAACTTCTAAGCAGGAGGATATCAGAAATACCAGCATTAGAAATATTTAAATTAGATATTTGATATGCAATTCTTCACTTCCCATTGAATGTCTTCAAGCTTTGTTGCCCACTTCAGCAAACAGGGTTATTCTAGTTACATTTTTAAGGAGTTTCTTTGATGTGAAAATAAATGAAAAAGTTCAGATAAGAAAATTCAATATATTTTTGTGTACTTCACGTCAGCAAATCAAACAGAGGAAGAAAGGTTATTTTGTATTGAAGGCAGAAAACGTCAGAAGGCATATTTAAAATGAAATGTAGTAATTGCAGGAAAATGTGTGTTAATGTGCTATTATAATAACAACAGGAGACTACAGATGAAAGGGTAGAAATAAATTTAAAATATCTCTGCTAGTTATAACTGAGCACAGCACACCGAAGCAATGTACTTTTTATAGGTACAGAACCACTAGACATACTTTAAATAAAGCAATCTGATGTTTTTCTTGAGACTTTAGGTACTATAAAAACTGAGGTAGTTTTGTTTAACTTACAATGTATATAAAGATAATAATGTCTACTTACAATGATTAATTAGCAGTAGACTTGCACTTTGAGCTGCCTAAATCAGACTGAAAATAAAGAAGTTTTGACCTATAAAAGTTATTTATTTGTCTACAGCTCAGCTATTCTGTTGAGCTATATTTAAGTTACAGCAACTACTTACAGCTGTTCTTGGTACCTGACAAGGTCACAAAATTGCTGTCGAGATGGGGAAAAGAAGTGCCAAAACCAAGTGGGTAAGCCATAACAACAGTCACATCAGTGTTCATTTCACAGAATGAGATTCTCCTGGACACGGCTTTCTAGAAAGTTAGTCTGCCGTTAGTTTAAATGGGTTTGTGAAATGAATGGTTTAAGAACAAAAGTCTTACCATCACAGCTAACTTTTTCCCTTATAACATGTTCAGGATGCAGGATTTAGCTAAGCTTGGAGCCTTTATTATTCTAGACAAGACTGTACAATCTTTACAAAGCTATCCGTTTGAATCCTGAGCAGAACTGGGAATCTTGTTCTGGTGTTTCTCCAATCCACACTCTTAATAGTGTCAAAATCATGCATCACTTTTTTTTAAGCAGATGACAGGGAGCAGCACAACTACACAGAAGGCTGGAGCACCCACATCTCCTACAGCTGCGTGCGACCACAGCCCCAGAAAGAGTATGCATGCTTGTAACCCACACCACCCAGGGGACAGAGATGCCTGCAACTGCAAGGATTAGTTGCAAAAGGATGTTTTGAATGTGTAGAGTTTATTAATGCTTTAGGAGTCTTTAGTATTCTGTTTCATCTGTTGTATTAGTCATATTGATCCCAAATGTATTTCACTGATTGCTGGCTAATTATGCATCATTAATAAATAACTAATTAATTAACCCCCTTTGATTCTGATTTGGTTAGCTATATTAACTAAGAAGTGTTTGCCTGCGACAGGTGCCAGCTCAGCAAATGTAGAAGTGATTCCTAGATATCAGAATTCATGCAGGCAAATTTTATTTTCTTCTTGTGTTCATTTGTATGCAAATCCAGCTTGAATGTGCAACTGCCACATGAGACCCACCACCCAAATTTAGTGTGCTGGCCTTTCTTTAGCTGTACAGAATTTCTAAAGAGAAAAAAAAGCTTTCCTTTCTGGATAGTTAAATATGAAAAAAGTGAAAGATAATAAAGTAGTGGATAATTTTAAGTAAAATAAAGATAAAAAAGGTTAAATAAACCTTTTTTTGCAACTGCAACTCAGTATTTACCTGAGTTTTCCAACAAGGTGAGACACAGACAAACAGGTAGGTACCTAGCTATATTCTAACTGTCAGGTGAAATGTATCACAGATCAGCTAGCACAAGTTAGAAATCCTGAGTACATCAAAAGAAAACACATAAACAGATCTCCGCGAGTGTCTCACACAGTACTTCTGTAGAGCTACAGTGATGCACTATACTACTACTGCATATATGTAGGTTTCTCAGACTCCACTGTCTTAAGTCTTACTGTGATTAAACAGTTGTTCTTTAGAAAATTACTTTGGATTTTCCTCCTCACTGCCTAGATGAGGAACTGATGAAATAACTTGGATAAGACGAAATTGAGTTTGATCCTTTGGATTTATATTTCTGGAAAGTTTCATATGAGCTTGTAGCTCATATTGTGATTCTGCAGTTTCTGTGTAGGATCTGTATTTATGGCATTTAGGAGCAGAGCAGTGAAACAGAAACATCAATTTCCCAGCAAACATAAGGTCTCTGTCTGAATCCCTTCAGGCATAGAAGCAACTTGTTGAAGTACTTAAAAATCAACAGCTGTCTCACAAAGCTGCGTGGAAAACACTGAAGATAAAACATCCTAAATACTGCTCAAGACAAGTGTTTGTTCATAGACCTACTGATCTGAATTTCCTGTATTTATCCTTAAATGGCAGTTAATCAAAACTTTTATGGAAGGGAATAAAGCAAACAGGGAAAATAAAGCTAGAGTCTTTAACTGCGAAAATGTGTTTAAGGTTTTGTTAATATAAACCCCAAATTGCTTTCCAAAGTATGTTAAAAGCTGCCCAGAAAAATCGGCAAAAATATGACAAAGATTGTGTATCGTCAACTGGTTTTAATGACTTCTTTCCATCCTTTAGCTGAAGTTGCATCAGTAATAGATGACTTTCTGGTTTTCCTAGCTGTCCTGAGTGTTTGCTGTACCTAATGGTACTTCTAGTGCTCGTTC